>NC_058131.1:290369825-290446372 GCF_016433145.1 Gracilinanus agilis
AGCTTCGGAAACGGCGGTAGCTAGAGGGGACACCTCCCCAGCCACCCTCCTCGCAAATCCCCCGCGGTTTAGGAGGAAGCGGCGCGCCCTCCCGTGGCCGGGTCGGAGCAAGATCACCAAAGACCCAAGATAAACTCTTGGGTGGCTAAGGGAGCTAGGGTTCCGTGCCAGTCACCGGGGACCTCCAGGAAATGGGTTATTTCTTTTCCCGTAGACAGTCCCCACTCATGCCGGGAGTTTCCATTTCCCAGGCTCGGACCTCAGGCAGGAGAGAGGGCAGATAGCGGGCCCAAACTTCCAGTCTGCTCAGCGCCCCTCCGTCTAGCCCAGCCCTGTTCAGTCCCGTCCAGTACGGTCCCGTTTCCTTCCCTCAAATCCCGGGGCAGGCCAGCCTGGACTTACCGCTCCTAGGCTATGGGCTCCGGGTTCCCTTCGGACGCTGCAGCCGCCGCTGGTCCGGGGCGCCGCCCCCGCCTCACCGAGCGATCACCGCTACCTTTACCCCGAGCCTCTGGGGCATCCCCGAAGGAGTAGCTCCCTTCGGGCCCGAGGAGCCCGCGGGACGCTTGGCCACAGCTCTGGCCCGGGACGGGGCTCACGCTGCAGCCCACATGACCGTTCAGCCTTCTACTTCCAGCCCCAGTCCTGCTCCAGCTCCGGGTCCCGGTACTCCTCTCCTGGGCCGGGCGGTGGCTCGAGCTCCTCCCACTGTTGGGGGAGGGGGGTTCGGAGAGGAGGGAAATGAGGAGGGAGAGGCGGAGCGCTTTCTGGAGGGACGGGGGGAGGCGGACTCAGTCTAGTTCCCCAACCCTGGCAGTAGCGGGGCGCTCTGTCCCACCACGGGTGCGAGCAGCTGGCACGCTGCTGAGGTTCCAAGCCTCCCCAGCTGGCACGTCTCTGGCCACGCCGAGCCTTCGAGGCAGGAATGCTCTACTTCCGAAGGTTCGCGGGCGGAGCTCCCGGGAGCGTTCCGTGCTGGAACACTCCTCTTCCTAAGGTTCGGGGCTGGAACGAGTGGAGCTTCCGCACGTTGGTTAGCTATGGAGCAACTCGGGCTCCGCGCCCTCGCGGTGGACCCAGAGCTGTATGCCCGCCTTTCGCTGCTGGCAAGCAGGGGGTCTCCCGAGGCTGCTCTCGCCGTAGCTGGCGCCACTGATCTCAAAGAATCTCAAAGAACGCACTGCTGCCAGTCTGCGGCCAGACGCAACTAAACCGAGGGGTGGCTGGGCCCAGCTCACACAGCCCCCCTGCCTGCAGGGGCACCCCACGGTGAGGTAGAAAGCAACTATTGTGTACCTGCTCTGCCTACGGGCTTTACTATGCACCCTTAGGAAATGCCTCCCAGCTGGGATCCCAGGAAAGGAAGGGGCGCGTTTGGGGAATGCTATTATTGTAGCTGTTTTTATTAGGAAAGAGATCAGCATCTCCACGCAGCCAGATGTTTGATGGATGACATAGATTCCTCCTTTGTGGCGTGATGCCCAAACCCTCAGGATTGGTAAAACCCGTTCAGAACTACAGCCTGGGGCCTCTTCGGTGTAATGGCAATTAGTTGCGTCTTTGGTAATTAAGTAAATCAAGTCGAGGTGTCTCTCCTCAAGAGCTCCTTTTCGGCAAAGCAAAAGCTTTTACAAAGCTACACACACACACAGGTGTGCAATTCATATATTCTACAGACGAGCGTATATCCGTGACTGTATGCACAGGAACCATCAGTACACAATACTACCTACAGTAAAGGCAAACTTTCATTAACAGGTCTTTGGGGAGGAGGAATGCTGCTGCTCTGATTAATTTTCTGGGAAACAGACTTAACCTCCAAACCCTTGTTGTTTCCACCCTTATTCTTGCACATCCATCTACCATATATTATTCACTTTTACTACTTAAGTGGATTTTCTCTGCTTAGAATCTAGCCCCACTCTTATTGTCCATCTTTACCTCTCTTCAGACATCCTTATCATAATTTTTTCACACTATTCTCTCCCCCAAGCACTGACTACCCTTCCCTCGAGGCCCAGCTCAAGCTTGGCCTCTTCCTGTAGTCTTCCCCAGCCGCAAAAATCTTAACCGATCTCAAAATGTCAGAACCTTCGAGTTGATCTGGTTCTTTTACTTCCGGCTCTACAATCAACAAATTCAAAGTGGACTTACAGTTCTTAAGTGCCGGCTATGCACAAGATAGTGTTCTAGTAGGGATTAAAAAGCTTCCAAAGAAACTAAATAAATCCCTGTGTTCAGGAGGTTTGCATTCTACTGGGTGGAACCTTTCCCCTCCATAAGATACTACTGCTACTACTATTATTTCCACTATTTCCATTAACAACTATAAAAAATAATAGCTAACATTTACTATATATCTCTTTAAGATATGCAAAGTACTTTAAATATAAGTAGGCAGATAAAGTGTAATGCAAGATAGGGGAGCTCCAGGGGCAAATTGGAGATCCAGACCAAGTGCTCTGGGAATCTTTGAGGAGGGACAGATCATTTTCAGTTAGGGAGATTAGGTAAAGCTGCACCCAGGAAGTAGCACCCAAACTGAACCTTGAAGGAAGATAAGGATTCTGTAAAGTAAAGAGAAATAGGGAGTGTTTTCAGGATTTGACAGCAGGGCTGGTGTAAATGTAGAGGCAGGAAATGGTATGTCAAGTTTGGGAGAAAAGCAGTAGAAAGTCTGGTTTGTCTGTGATGTAATATGGAAGGGAAGAATTGTGACAAGTCTGGAAAGCTGAGTTAGAGTCAGCTTATGAAGAGTCATCAGTATCAAGTTAAGGAATTTATTTTATCCTAAAGATAGGAGGAAGCCACTGACAACTTCTGAGCATATCTAATCTGTTGCCAAGGCCTGTTGATTTTACCCTGTGACATCTCTCAAATATATCCTCTTCTCTCTTTTAGTTCTGCCACCACCCTAATAAAGGTCCTCATTTCCTCACATCTAGGCTATTGAAATAGCCTGACAGTGAGTCTCCATTCCAAAATCTCTCCACACTCCAGGCTATCCTTCATTCAGCCACCAAGGTGATTTTCTTAAAGCATAGCTCTAATCATTTTACCACTTGCCCCCCAACACAACTCCATAAACTGCAGTGGGCTCCCTATCACTTCCAGGATCTAATATAAAATTCTCTATTTGACATTCAAAGCCTTTATAACCTAGCCCCATTACTTTTCCAGGCATTTTATACCTTACTTTCCCCATTCCATCCATGCCTTTATGAAGAAGCATTTTCCTATTCAATGACACTGGCCTCCTTGCTGTTCATTGAACAAGACACTTCATTTTGTGGCATTTTCATATGGTTCATCCTCATGTTCTCCTTCCTCATCTCTTTCTCCTGACATTCCTAGCTTCCTTTAGGTCTCAGCTGAACTCCAAACCAATACCTTTTAATTCTAGTGCCTTTCCTCTTTATTTCTTATGTCTGCTTTATATAGTTTGTACATGGCTGTTTGCGTATTTTCTCCAACTTGCCCCCCTCTCCCCGCAGACTGTGAGCTCTTTGAAAGCAGGGGATGCCTTTTGCCTCTCTTTGTACCCCAGCTCTTAGCATGATGCCTAGAATAAAGTAGATTTTTCAAATAAATATTTATCAATAGCTGTGTGATACTGGGCAAGTCACTTAAACCTGATTGCCTAGCCCTTACTGCTCTTCTGCCTTGGAACTGGTACTGGAATTGATTCTAAGACAGAAGGTAAAGATTTAAAATAAATAAATACTTATTTATTGACTGAGGAGAGTAGCACAGTCAGATGTATTTTAGGAAGATTAGACCAAGAGAAATTGGAAGTTGCTTGTCACACAGGTAGCTAGAAACAGATCTAGGATACAAACCTGCTTCCTCTCTTTCCAAATAAGTGCTCTTCCCCCCATATTACACATTCCTACTTCTTCATATGGTCCTATATGTCTATAAATCCTTATTTCTTAATTAGTCCCTACTGCCTGAAATTTTCAGCTACTCTGTTCCTTCAAGTGTATTTTTTATGGACCCAAAGAAACCATAACTCAGGAAGTAGAAGACCTTATCTTGTGCCTCTCTCTTCCATACAATAGAACCTGCCACAAGGTTGGTCACACAGAGCAGGAGCTCTGTATTTTCCAGTCTATTGTTTCGGGGTCTGGCAGGCCCCAGGTAGAGGCCTGAGAGAGAGAAAAGGTATTGTGGAGCAGGGCTTCATAACCTGGAATCCCTGAGGAGTCTGTGAATAGATTTCAAGGAGTTAGCAAATCTATTTTTAATATTTTGATATCTTTATTTCAACACAACTGGTTTCCTTTGCAATTCTTTGTGTTGTATGCATTATTCTGAGTTGGAGACCATAGGCTTCACCAGACTGCCAAAGGAGACAATGACACAAAAAGGTTAGGAGTCCCTGGTATAGAAAAGTTGGAGACCTGGAAGTTGCCTTTTTTTTTTTCTTCTTAAGTAAACCCTTGATCTGAGCATGATTTATGATCCTTTCCTGCTTTGTCCTTAGAGCTGAGCATAGAGATGTCCTCATTCATTCATGGTTCTATAATAATAGCTCATATTTACATATAAAGCATTTTGCATGTATTCTCTTCTAGTTAATTGAGAATTTATTTTCTGTGCATATACACATTTCTCTATATATAGGCAACTATTTTGGGATATTCAGAGAAATATTTTCATATCCTGATATAGAATGAGATACCATGAGGCAGCTGAATGTTTTCTTGTGTTCATATATTTATAGACCCAGGTTTTTCCAAATAGAGAGCTATTCTTGCATATTCCATCATTCTATGTTTAAGTTTATTTGTACACACACAGATACACAAGTTCATGTTATTGGTGAAGACTTCCTTTCAGAAAGAAAGACCTGGTAATTTAGGTATATTTACTCACAGGGATAAAGCTATTCATCCATATTACCCCCAAGAGTTTGGGGAATGCCTTGAGAAATGGTTTCAGTAGGGTGAACAAATACTCTTTCTTCAGAGCCAAACTGAGATAGAAACTTGGGCTTCTGTGAAAAATACCTGAAATGAAAGGTAGCCCATTTTATGTCCCTATCCCCTTCTTGGCTGATTAAGAAGCCTACCAATTTGCTTATCACACAAGTAGCTAGAAACTTACTAGTTCACCCTGTAAGGAATTAAAATAAGGGTATGACTAAATATATGAGAATTCTAAGATAGTACTGTGGGCTGACTTAAAAATATTATAACTCAAGTCAAATTGACTTTCACTAGCTTTATTTACAAGGAGTTGGAACCAGTGAAAGTAGAGAAATGTGAAAGAGGCTAGAGTAAGAAGTCTAGGCTATCACCCTAAATGTTGCTCCTGTCTGGGCTCAACCCATACAGGGCTCGTTAACCTCTTAGGTAGAGGAATCCATGGTGAATTGTGGCCTCCTCCAAGAAGGGGAGGCCTCTCCACAACTAATTTCTCCAGAAGCTGGGAAAGGAGAGTCAGCTTCTCACTCATCCAAGCCAAAGCTCCAAAGGGAGAAGACCCAGGAGCAGTCTTACCAGAAGCAGTCAAAGAGCCAGAGTCCCAGGTTGAAGTCCCAATTTGTACCTCCAAGCCTCAGACCCAGTTCAGGCTCCTCCAAGCCCCAGATTCAGGCCCAAGCACCCCTTGGACAGGAAGTTCAGGACCCTTTATAGTCCTTTTTCCATGACCCTTCTTCCACTTTACAGGAGCCAATTGCAGTCTTTAAATTTGCTTAGCACTGCCCACAGGGTGGTCAGTCATCTCTGGGTTTTCACCCACTTTTAGTAAGTGGCTTGTGAACCTCCCCTATTTAGTGTTAAGTAGGGATGTTTTCATTTTTTGTTGATTAATTTAAAAATAGGTAAGGAGAGAGTTAATCCTATCTTCACAACCCTACTGAAGGTCTCTTCCCAGCCTTTTCCTTCTAGAACCTGTTTCCTGGCAAAAGCCAAAAGACAAATTAACTGGGTGACCATGAGCAAGTAACTTTCCCTCTCTGGGTCATAGTTCCCTGACACTACGAAATGAGGGGATTGGATCTTCCAAGTCTCTTCTAGCTCTGATAGTCTGAATCTGTTTCTATATATGTGCAGAATTAATCTTCTTGTTAGTCTTTGATTCTGGGTTGATGTGGGATGAAGATTATTCCCCTGATCAAGTTATCTATGGGGGCCCCTTAGGGAGTGCCATTCTCTAGGGTCTGGAGACTACCCTGCCTAATACTTCTCCTCTATACCTCAATGCTTTCAAAGCAGCAGTCTAGATTCTGAGAATTCTGGAATATCAATCAGAAAGAAGCCCAGCTCTGAGCCCCCACAGGCTCCCTTGGGATGGTGGTGGTTAAGGAGGCAAAAGTCAGAATGACTTCTGCCCCTATTTCTCATGTGTCCCTCCAAGAGAACAAGACTCAAGTTACCACACTACAGGACAAAGCTCTCTTTCCAGCTCCCACTCCCCAATGTGGTCAAACCTTTCTTGCCTAAAGAACCCAGGATGTGTACAGAGGAAGATTTGTGAGTGTTGTCTAGGACATCCTCCTCCATATGTGGGGTCCCTAGAATAGCTGCTACCCCAGGTTCAAGGTTCTCTGTAGGCATACTTTCACTTAATGCCATATAGTTTGAACCCTGACTGTTTTTTTCCTTTTATCATATCAAGTACACTATTGGTTTAAAGATGGGTGATTTAAATAGCTTTGCTCTAAAAGTCTAAATTCACTAAATTCCCATAAACTTTAGGATACATTCTGGGTCAGGGAGAGTCTGAGCACACTCATTGAGTCCGAATTGTAAACAGCACATCTCCTAACATGATTACAGGAGAGTTCTATTGCTATAGGCCAGGATCAGACTGGATGGGCAAGATGGGAGGCAGAGGAGAGGGAATTGACTTTTTTCCCTGAGTTGCAAGAGCATTATCAACCAGGTACTGTAGCAGAAGTATAGAGGGACAGGGAAGGAATGGGCATAGATGACGATGAAAACTGGGAATGAATGAGCAGAGGGAGAAATTAGGATCACCTGGGACTTGAAATATTGGGCAAGAGCGAAATGGTATGACTTTAAAACTGTTTCAGGCATGTGGAGAATAAGGCTTCCCTAAGGGGCCACTTGAGTCTCTCCAAGCTTGGACTGCTAAAATGCCTTATCTGAGCAGCTTAGGTTTTAAAAACAGGAAAGACCAATGATATGTTTGTAAATCAACTACAAAGAAATACCTGGTGTTGACTTGGAAATAACACAGAAGTACCAAAGTAGTCAGTAAAACCAAGACTTTAATCAGGAAAGGGATGTCCAATATATGGCCCTTTACTCAGAGTCTGGTGCCAAAACTTTCACAGGGTCTACACCCTGGGTCTCTGGAGACATTATCCTGGGGAATGACATTGCACTAGATGTCAACTTCAAGGAACAAAAGAATTTGGGGAACTTATATATCTTTAGGACTTATATATCTTTAGGGAAACCTAGGGACAGGGAAATATGATTGATTGACATTACCACGGTTACAAGGAAATGGGAGTGTTCAAACTATAGGGAGAGGATATAGTCCAACTTGGGAAAGGAATCATAGTCAGAGGCTAGGATGTCAAGGAAGGGGCTACTTACAATGGATACTAAAAGGATGGGCCCTGCCCAGGAGTGGGTCTTCTTGGGATAGGGTCTCTGATACAATGGGGAAGACTACCTAAGACAAAAAGAGTTACTTAGCATTGTTTAGCCCCATCTAACTGGGATTATCATTTACCCCAGGGTCCATTATACAGTCTGAAACTGCTAGTCTGAGCAGGGTAGATTCTCATGGGAACAGGGAATAAGGACAAGCTTTGGGGTCTCCAACTTACAAGCTAGTTCTAAAACTTGGAGTTCATCAGATCTTACTAGGCTACAAGTTGGGGCATCTCTAGATTCCACATTGACACTGGGAATTAGACATGTTTTGTAATCTAAAATGTATGGGGAAGTATGAAACCATGTTCTTTTCTTCCTCTTCCTTTGCTTCTCCCCTAAAAAATAAATGAAAATCAACTATAAAAATATATCATCAATGGAAAGAGTGGACACTTGTAGAGGTACACACAAAGGAAATATGTATAGCTAGAGCATACATATGGAATACTGACACATGCCTTTGACAAATTAAAAGATGATATGTTTTGTTTGGGTCATCAGCAGTTCTCAATCGGGACTGCTTCACTTTCGTATGTGTCACCTCCACTAGGCAAGCAGAGTTACTGGTCTCTTTGCTTAGTTTGCATTTCTCTTATCTACCATTTTCTTGGGTTTATCTCTTCAGGGTACCTCAGGTCACATCTCACCAGGCTAGAATGTGTAGTCTAGAGCCTGCCCCTGATAATAGCTAGGCAGATAGCCCTTAATTCATAGCCACCACACCCAGCTAACAAAAACCAGGCAGACTGTCTCCTACAGCTTGCCTATTAGACTTATTGACTGGATAGCCCAAAGATATATTAAATTCAACTCAGTTCTTAAACTGAACTCATTATTTCTCCCATGAAAACCTTTTCCTCTTTCTAACTTCCTTATGACTATGAAGAGTACCACTATTCTTCAATGATGAAGACCTGGATGTCTTCTTCCACTTTTCAGTCACCTCATATCCAATAAGTTGCCAGGTCTTATTCATTTTACCTGTGGAACAACTCTTATAATCACTTTCTCTCCTCTGACACTGCCACCACTTTGGTCCAGGCTCTTATCTCTTCATACCTGGACTATTATGATAGTGTTCTAGTTGGTCTTTCTGTTTTGGGGGTGCAAATGGTGAACCCCTGAGTTTGGGAAGGAAACCTTTCTCAAGAATGAGAGGACTCCAAACTTAGCTTAAAAGTAAAAAGAAAGATTTATTAGTAAGATAGGATTAATGGCCAGCAAGACAGCATGAGTGGAGCAACCCTGAGTGGGGTTGCCCTCCAAGACATGGCATGGCAGCATGAGTGGAACAACTATTGGGGCTGCTCCCTGAGTGCCCCAGTTCAGGGATTTTTATATTCTCTACAGTAGTGTGGACTTGACTTCTTGCACTCAGGCATTCAGTGGGTGGGGGGGTCTGCCTGAGATCCTCAGGGCTTAGGCTATCAAGGTGTGGCCCGATCTTTGTCAATCTCTACCTAAAGGACATTCTAGGGTAAAGGTCTTGCCTTGGGAGTCATAAAGACAGGAAAGGGGAAGGGAATTTCCCTGTTCACAGCCAGCCTAAGTTAAGGGGTACAGGGTCCCTGCCATCACTGCACAATGCTCATGTCATTTCTACCTCAAGTTCCTTCCAATTCCAGTTCATCCTCCACTTAGCTGTCACATCTGACTGTATCACACCCCAAGCATTGCATTAAAATAAACTCCAATGGTACCTATTACTTCCCAGATGAAATATAAAGTCTTTTGTTTGGCTTTATAACTGTTAACTTGGAAATAACACAGAACTACCAGAGTAGTTAGAAAAAACCACTGTTTAATCAGGATAGGGATAAGTCCAATATTTGACCCTTTACTCAATCTAGTACCACAACTTTTACAGGGTCTACACCCTGGGACTCTGGGGACATTATCCCTGCGTGTGCCACCTCACTAGATGATGACTCCAAGGAACAAAATAATTTGGGGAACCTATATACCATGTTGTCTGACTGTCCTTCATGTCTAGAATTCTCTCCTTTCTCATCTTTGTCTCCTGACTTCTCTGGCTTCCTTCAGGTTCCCACTAAAATCTCTCCTTCTGCAAGAAGACTTTGCCAATCTCCCTTAATGCAAGTGTTTCCCCTGATTATTTCCAGTTTATTTAGTATCAATGTGGAATCTAGAAACCTCTAATTTGTAGCCTAGAAAGATCTGATGAACCCCAAATTTTAGGACTAGCTTGTAAGTTGGAGACCCCAAAGCTTGTCCTTGTTCCCTGTTCCCATGAGAATCCATCCTGAAGGGAATCTCAGACTAGCAGTTTCAGACTGAATAATAGATCCCAAGGTAAATGACAATCCCAGTTAGGTGGGACTAAACTAATGCTAAGTACTCTTTTTTGTCTTAAGTAGTATTTCCATTGTATCAGAGATTCTTTCCCAAGAAGACCCACTCCTGGGCAGGGACCATCCTTTTAGTAGCCTTTGTAAGTAGCCCCTTCCCTGACACTCTTGCCCAGTGAGTGATGGGCAACCTTTTGAGCTTGGTGTGTCAAAATTCACCAAAAACTGAGAATAACTTGGATGGTGTGTCACTTTGAGAAAAACACCATAATTTTGTGATATTTATAATTTAAATAACAAAAATATATAATTGTAATATATAGCTATATTTAATAAACCAAAATAGGTAAATTAATATAGGTAGAATTATCATCTATAAGGCACAGAGTGTCTACACTACACTACAGCAAATGTTTCATACCCCATACTTCTCTGTATGTGGCCACATGTGGCTGTGCACATGTCATAAAAAATGGGCCAAGTTTTAGGTTTGCCATCACTGCCCTAGCCTCTAGCTATGATTCCTTTCCCAAGCTTGATTGTACCCTGTCAGTATAGTTCCAACACTCCCATTTCCTTGTAGCTATGGTAATGCCAATTATCTTTCCCTGCCCTTGGATACCCCAAATGGTATATAGGCCCCCCAAATTCTTTTGTTCCTCAGAGTTATCAATCTAACGCAGTTGGCTCTCCCAGGGGTCAATGGTCAGAGCAACCAGAGTCCTGAGTTTGGGGACTCTGCGTGGGTGTGTAAGGGGCAGCTCTGTGTGGAGGTCTTGAGAAAAGCACTGAACACCTTTCCTTAGTTAAAGAGTGCTTTTTCTGACTAATTTTTCTGTAGGTTTTTTTTCCCAGTTAACACCAGTATATGACTTGTTTGTACAAGTTGTTTGCATGTTGTCTCCCCTGTTAGACTATAAGCTCCATGAAAGCAGAGATAATATTTTGGCTTTTCTTTGTATCTTCAGGGCTTAGCATAATGCCTAGCATATAACAGGTGCTTAATATATGTTTCTTAACTTGAGTCCACTTACCTCCTATATCTGAAGTGTATAGCAAGCCCTCTTTTATATATTGTCTTCCTTCATTATTCAGTAAGCTCCTCAATGCCAGGGACTTTTTTTTTCTTATTTGCACATAGCAGGTGCTTAATATAGCAACTGAATTGAATATATAAGCATAAGAGATGGCTAATATTAAGAATCCAGAGAACTATGGGAAGACCTATATGAATTGATACAAAATAAGAGTAAGCAGAACCAAGAGAACAATATGTACAATGTCTACAATAAGGTAAACAGAAAGAAAAAATGCTGAATTCATAATTATAGTACCAAGTTTGGCCCCTGGGATGCGTTGAGAAAAGGCACCTCTTTCCCTTTATTGTAGAGGTAGAGGACTATGTGCGTGTAAAATTGCATATAATTGTCAGACAGCTTAAGTGTTGGTTAGTTTTACAATTTCTTTCTTAATCCTTGAGAGGTGGAAAGGATATATTTAAATTTGAATGATATAAAACCAAAAGGAATTCAAAAAAAGATAATTAAAAAAACCAAAACAACAAACCTACTTTCTGCCTTAGAAAGGACACTAAGCATTGTTTCCAAAAGATTAAAGTGGTAAGGTCTAGGGCTAGGCAATGGGGGTGAATGGCTTGCCCAGGGTTACACAGCTAGCAAGGATTTGATGTGAAATTTGAACCCAGGACTCCCCTCCCCCCTCCTAGAGGCCTGGTTCTCAATCCACTGAGCCATTTAGCTGCCCCCAAAGAGAATTTTTAAAGTAACAAAAACCTGCCTTATTGTTACGGTGAATGGAAAAGTGACTTCAAAAGGAATATGGAAGAGGGCAGCTCTAATCCTATATCATCAGCTGTCTATTGGACACATTGAACTAGATATCTCCAACTCAACATATCCAAAACAGAATTCATTGTTTTTCCTCCTTAATACTTCCCTTTTCCCAACTTCTCTACTTTTAATGAGGGCACTGCTATCTTAATTGCCCGGGTTCCTAACCTTTGGATTATTCTTAGCTCCTTTCTTTTCTTCAGCTCCCATATCCAATCAGGTACCAACCATTTCTGCCTTCATATCTCTCACTGCTAACCTCTTTTCTCTACTGGCATAGCTGCCACCCTCATTCTGACTGCCATCACTATTTCAGTAGCCTCTATTAGATCCCTGTGTCCTGCCTCTTCCCCTTCTAATCCATTCTTCACATAGCCAACATGACACAGATCTGATCATGACACTGTGCCCGAGAAGCTCCAGTGATTCCCAAGTGCCTCTAGGATCAAATATGAACTCTTCTGTTTGTCATGTAAAACTTTTCATAACATGACTTTATCCTATCTTTCACATCTTTACCCTATCACATAGCTGGGAAGTATCTGAAGCCAGTTTTGAAGTTGTTGAACATTTCTCTCCATATCCCAGTCCAGCTGGACATTTTTATTATTCCCTGGACATGATATTCCGATTCTGTCACTGTGCCTTAGTATAAATTGGCCTCCATGCTTGAAACATACTCCTTTTTTTACCACTGCCTCTTAGAATCCCTTCCTTCAGGTCGATCAACTGTGATAGACTTTGCTATAAACAGCAATACAACATCCAGGACAATTCTGAGGACTTAGGAGAAAGAATGCTATTCACCTCCAGAGAAAGAACTGTGGGAGGAGAAATGCAGATGGAAATATAGGATGTATCACTCGTTTATTTGGGCATATGATTTAGAGTTTTGGTCTTATAAGATTACTCTCTTACAAAAACGAATAATCTAGAAACAGGTTTTGAGTGATAATACATGTATAACCCAGATTGAATTGCTTGTCTGCTCCAGGAGAGAGTAGGGAAGAGGGGAGGGAGACAATATGAATCATGTAACCTTGGAAAACTAATGTGTAAATTTGTTACTAGAATAAAATAAAGATAAAAATTTTTAAAGACTTGGAAAAAAAAAAGAGAATCCCTACCCCTTCTGGGCTCAGCTCGGGTACCACCCACTATTCTAGGGTTCTTCTAATCCCTTCAGTTGCTAGTATTCTTTTTTCCACAAATATGGCTTTATATTTCCTTTGTATAGGTTTTGTAGTATACTTTCTGGAATACTCCAATTTGTCACTTAGATATTATAGGTCAGGTTTCCAAGGACTGCTTTAGGTTCAAAATATTCTGTAGTTCTGTGATCCTAAAACTATAACTCCCACTAGTAAGGCTGCCTTTATTAATTGGCTAATTAGACACGACTAGCTCAAAGCAAAGGCCTTTACTATGAAGGAACAATAAAACCATAAGAAGGAGCTGCAATAAAAGATTCCCTTCATAAACCTGGCTCACATTCTTCTATAAATAAATACATGTAGCATTAGTGGAAAGAGTGAGAACATATATAAAATATATATAAAGTAAAATATATACATAAAAATATAAATATTTTAAATGATACTATATTAATATATACTATAATAATAAAACATATATTAAATAAAATAAATTAAAAACATATACGAAGGCACACATCATGAGAATACATGTGACCAATTCAAAGGGCATTGATGCCCTTTCTCTTCCTGTGTTGTCCTCCTTTTCTTGGGCAGAGCATCTCTGCTGGGCAGATTATTCAACTAGGTTTCCTGGGGCTATTTCTCTTCACTGCTAAGTTCCAAAAAGTAAGGGTTGGCTCTTTTCTTTATTCGCAACAGGTTGTAATCCTTAAGGCCTGGACTCTTTTTTTACTTTGCTTCCAAGGTGTGAGGTGTCTTGTTGGGCAAGTAGGCTCACTGCAAGATGGCATCACTTCTCTCTAAGAGGTACCTCTCAGGGCTTGGCTTTTCTTCCAAGGCTGGTCTATTCTCTTCTGCCAAGGGTTACATTTCTCAGAGCTTTCTTGCTTCAGTTGATTGACTTAGGGAGTGTTTTCCCCCCCAAAAAAGTGCTACAAGGAACATGACTGATCCTTGGCCAGCCAAGGACTAAGCTACTTTCTAATTTCATCAACTTTGGCTTGGACAACTCCCACATCTCATGAAGGATAAAGATATACCTTCGTACTTCATTTATGACCTTAATGCTTGATTGTCTCTGTTATTTTGTTCTTATCTTCTATGATTTCATCAGCTAGATTGGGGAAAATATATTGATCAGGGCTATTCTGATCCAATGACCCCCACGATATTTTGTATTTACTTATCTGTGTACATTGTCTTCCTCTGCCTCATAGAATATAAATTTCTTGAGGACAAAGACTGCTTTTTTGTTTTGTTTTGTATTTATTCTTAAGTTCCTGGCACAAGTAGGTGCTTAATAAATGTTTGCTGTATGAATAGCCATTAGTACTCTCAACCTCATAAATTACCTCATATAGCCTTTATTACTTACTTCAGTATCTATCTGTCCCTAGTAGAATGTAAATTCCTTGAGGTCAGGGGTTACTTAAAAAAAAAATGTGTCTGGCACATGGTGCCTTGGACATCATCTGGTCTCAAGAAATATTTGCTGAATTGATTTGATAGGCAATATGGTGCAGTGGAAAGAGTGCTGGATTTGAAGTTTGAAAATTATTACCTTTGTGATATAGACAAGTCATTACTAGCTTGTTAGTTTAGCTTCTAAAGATTCTTCTAGTTTTAAATCTCACGATTCTGAGGTTTGACCATAGGTTCACTTAGGACCATTAAAAAAAAATCCTTACCTTTCATCTTGGAATCAATACTGCATATTGGTTCCAAGGTAGAAAAGTGGTAAGGTTAGGCAATGGGGGTTAAGTGACTTGCCCAGGGTCACACAGCTAGGAAGTATCTGAGGTCATATTTGAAGCCAGGACTTCCCTTCTCTAGGTCTGGCTCTCAATTCACTGAGCCACCCAGCTGCCCTGTAACCATCTTTAATACTACATTCACTTTTCCTTGGTCTCTTAAAGTTAATCTTTTCATCCTGAAAACCTGTAATGGTTACTATTTGGCTTGGTTCTGCATAGGAAGGGATAACCTTGCCTCTAACCTGTGGCTTCCAGCACTTATTATTTAAGAGAGGAGAATTTTGATATCCAGAAAGGAGGAAGATGATTTATTTAGGGTTCTCTCTGCCTCCTCCTAGTCTTATTGTCTGATTCCCTTTCACCTTTCACCTGGACTGGCCTTCCTGTCTCAGTTATGGTTTCATTACTGTCTTTTGCTTTTAGATCATAGTAATTTCTTCATAGACTCATAATACCCTCATTAGTAAGCCTTACTTTATAACAAATAAGAGGAAAGAAGTGTCCACTCATTTTGATTACAAGACATATTTACTCATGACTTCATTTAATACCAAGACTCATTTGGGAGTGGAGCCGGTAGGTAAGGGTGGTGCCTGTGGATTTAGGTGGATTTCCACATCTGAACTGACCTAATTAAATGAGCAGGTGGGTCCCAAGTTTGAAAGAAATTGAATGAGTCCTATAAGGTGCCCCTTTTTTTGCAGGCATAGAAGAAAATAATATGGAAACTGAATATATTGTCAGGCTCTTTTTGACATCTTCATTAATTTTGCTGAACTTTTCCCCCCTCTTTTTTCCTTTCTATTCTTTGTTCTAAGAACTATCTCTCTATGATGGGATCAAGTGGACAGAGATATATTAGGAGATATAGATATATGAAAACAAAGGATATCAATAAAAATTTACTTTAAAAAAGTCAGACAGTGGCAGGTGGGGTACAGGGGTGGAGAGGGGATTTCCCAACTCAAGGGACTAAGTTGGTTCCAGCCTAGTCTGGGAATGAGCAGTGTACATCAGGTCTTCTTAAGGCTATAAATGGCTCTGTTATTTATTCAACAGCTGGCAGTTTATTCGTTTATTGGAGTTTTGGACTTAGGCTGGGTCGAGGGTCAGGCATGGGGAAGATAAACAAAAAGCACAGAAAAGAATGAGAATATTTCCACAGCAATTCAATGTCATATTCTTGAAGAAGTCCAGCCACTCTGCTTCGCCCAATCCTAGAACAACATGTATTGGGCTTATGAATGACCATATTCTCTCTCCACCTAGCATGGAACTTAGGGAACTCTGAAAACAAAGACACTCAGAATCAAGGAATACTTAGGCTAAAAGGAATGTCAAAGAGTCATGTCTTCTTTCGGGGGCTTAGTTTCCTCTTTTGTAAAACAAGGGGGTTGACTGATATACTGTGGTAAAATAGAATGTAATGGACTTCTGTACCAGCAACAATGCAATGACCCAGGACAGCTCTGAGGGATTTATGGTAAAGAAAACTACCCACATTCAGAGGAAGGACTGCAGGAGAGGAAACACATAAGAAAAGCAACTGCTTGAACGTATGGGTCGGGGTGGACATGATTGGGGATGTGGACTCGAAATTACCACACCAATGCAACCACTAACAATTTGGAAATAGGTCTTGATCAAGGACACATGACAAAACCAGTGGAAATGTGCGTCGGCCATGGGTGGGGGGGAGTGCGGGGGGGTGAGGGGAAAGTAGGAGCATGAATCATGTAACCATGTTAAAAATGATTATTAATAAATGTTTAAAAAAAGAATAACCTCAAATTAAAAAAAACAAAAACAAGGGGGTTGGACTGAAGAGTCTTTTAAAGCCCCTGACAAAATTTGGAACTATGCCCAAAAAGCACTAAAAGATTGCCTGCCCTTTGATCCAGCCATATCATTGCTGGGTTTGTACCCTAAAGAAATAAGGAAAAAGATTTGTACAAAAATATTTATAACCACGCTCTTTGGTGGCAAAAAACTGGAAAACGAGGGTATGCCCATCAATTGGGGAATGGCTGAACAGATTGTAGTGTCTGCTAGTGATGGAATATTATTGTGCTCAAAGGAATAATGAACTGGAGGAATTCCATGTGAATTGGAACAACCTCCAGGAATTGACGCAGAGTGAAAGGAGCAGAACCAGTAGAACATTGTACACAGAGACTGATACACTGGCACAATCCAATGTAATGGACTTCTCTATTAGCAACAATGCAATGATCCAGGATAACTATGAAGGACTTATGAGAAAGAATGCTATCCACATTCAGAGGAAGAACTGTGGGAGTAGAAATGCAGAAGAAAAATAACTGCCTGATCACATGGGTGGGTGGGGATATAATCAGGGTTATTGACTCAAAATGAGCACCCTAGCACAAATATCAATAATATGGAAATAGGTCTTGATCAATGACACATGTAAAACCCAGTAGAATTGTGTGTCACCTATGGGAGAGAGTGGGGTACGGGGAGGGATAGAACATGAATCCTATAACCATGGAAAAATGTTCAAAATTAATTAATTAAATAGAAAATTTTAAATTAAAAAAAAAGAAGATAGTATTTAAAGCCCCTGCCAACTCAAGCATTTAGTGATTTAATGACTCCCGAGGGTGAGATTCATGTGTGTTAACTTTCTAAAGGTCAAAGGAAAGGGAGAATAGTAGTTAAGGGGAGCAGGATTCCCATCTTTTCTCCTAGAGGAATCATCCCTGCCCAAGAGTCCCTCTAGATCGCCAAACTTGCCCCATTAGGACTGGTTTTTGGGAACAGCATGACCAGGGCTGTGGCACTTGACCCTGAGGACTTTCCCCTTTGCACCAGGTTGGGGCTATTCCAGTGACACCAAAGGTTAGGACCCAGTCAGCAAATTAAACAGGGAAAGGAAGTAAACAGGAGTGACATTAGGGTTGGACATCTTCCCCAAAGCTAGCGGGGCAAATGTTCCTGAAAAATATTTCCTTCTCCATAGAAAGGGAACATGAAATTGTCTCCCAGAATTTAAAATGGAAATCTTGATTCTCCATCTCAGTCCAAACACTCAAATAATGCAGAAATTCCCAACAACCTCAGAAAGGCTTGAGTTCAAATCCTACTTCAGACATTTATTAGCTGTGTGACCCTGGACAGGCCACTTAACCCCTGTGGACCTCAGTTTTATATCATCTGTTAAATAAGGGAGTCAGACAAGACAGCCCCACAGGTCCCCCAGCTCTAAATCTATCATCCCATGAATTTCTCTGACAAATGGTTTTCCAGACTTCTCTCAAACATAAATCATTGGGTTAGAGAGCTCTCCTCTACTGGCCACTTCACATATGGCCAAATCTCCGTTGGCCAGGCCCCTTTTTTGTTGTTTTCTCTTCTGCCAATAACCTGAAATTTCATTCAAGTTACAAAGACCTATCAGTATCAGTCTGCCATCTAGTGGTACTAGTGGAAACTACATCCATGCCTTAGCTGGCTTCCCAGGAGAGGTCCCTCTAGGGATCGCCCAGAAAGAGGTCATTCTTTCTAGAGCTTGCTGGCATCTTAACCACTCCATGCAGCTGAGGACTAGTGCTCTATAATTTTCCTTCTATCTTTTCAGATTTATATTTTCTTTACCCAAATTTTTTTAATTTAATTTTTTAGAAAAATTTTCCATGGTTCCATGATTCATGTTCTTTCCATTCTCCCCAACACACACCTCCACCCCTGAACACCCACCCCACTCCACCCCCAATTCTGCAATTCCACTGCTCACCCAATTTCTTTATACAATGTCAGAACTGGAAGCCAGCCTTTGTTTGGTTTAGTAGTTCCCAACATTTTTTGTTTCTTGAATCTCAACAGTAAAAAAAAAGTGTTCTGAACTCTCAGTATATTTTAATATGTCACACATAATATTCTTTTATATTTATTAAGTGCTTATAACTACTTGCCTCTCAAGAGTTACAAATTAAAATTTACATTATATAGTTATATTATACAAATTAAAATTAAAATTTACATTATATAGTTATATTATAGAATGTAAAATTTTATTTTACCTATAAGGAAGGAAGGAAACAAACATTTACTAATTGCCTGCTATATTCAGGCACTGTGCTAAGCTTTACAAATATTACTCATTTAGTTCTTATAGCAACCCTGAGGAGGAAGTGCTATATATCCTCATTTTTCTGTTGAGGAAACTGAGGTAGATAGAAGTTAAATAACTTGTTCAGGTTTGCATAGCTAGTAAGTACCTAAACTGGGATTTGAATTCAGATCTTTCTGCCTAGTTAGACTAAGTACTTTACCTAGTTAGGCCAAGTACTTTATCTGCTCTAATTATATGATAATTAAAAATAGTTTTATGTGGGATAACAAAAATTAAAAGAAGTAATCTAGCAAGATTTTCATATGCCTACTATTATCTGTAAGACTTCATAGTAAATTTATTTTGTAAATTTTATTGAATATAGATAACATTTTTAGTATTGCAGCTTGAAAGAGATTTTTTAACATAATCATATATAAACTTAATTTTAGTGTTGGTCTCTATTGGAACAAAGATTTGCAGTTTTGGACTCCATACCAACACAATCTTAAATCTGGTTCCACAGTGAGTTTATTTATGGTTTTTGACCTAAAGCACGTGTGACTGTCAACTCTGAGCTCATTTGCATTATACACTCCTCATCAATAAAGACCTTTTATATAATGCTTTATGCCTGTGAAGGGAGGAATTTATGAGAACTTGGGAGAAGGGAGCTCCTGGTATTCTGGTTCCCAGCTTCAAGAAAGATTCTGTTCATACTGGCTTCTTCCCAAAGTCTGTCTCCCTTTAGGGATCTCCCTTTAGAGAATCTAGAACTTTGTCTTCTCTTTTGAACCCTGACACAAGATGAAGATGAATTATACAGATAAACCAGGATGCTTCCAGAAAAGTAAAGCTAGAATGGTCAGACAATTGCATACAACTAAAGGAATCAGAGATATTTAGCTGAGGAAAAAAAAGTCTTAGGTGGTGGCATGATAATTGTCTTCAAGTATTTGAAGGGCTCTCATGCAGAAAAGGTATTAGATATGCTCTGCTTGGTCCCAATGGACAGACTGAGAAGCTGTGTAGAAGGTACCAAGAGATAGAATTAAATATATTACAAGGAAATAATTAGAGCTGTCTGTGAAATGAGCTGGCCCAGGAGATAGTGGGTTCCTCTCCATGGATGGCCACTTGTCAGAGAACTTTCTTCTCTTAAGTGTTAACCAATTCCCTTCTGTGAAAGGGAATTTTTTTTATCTTAACTTAATCAATCAAGTACTTGGAGTGCTCTATCCTTTTTAACTTAATCAGTCAGGAACTTGAGGATCCTTTTGATAAAAGTTCACACTCTCAGAGGAGGGAATATAGATCCCACAGGCACTTCCCCCTGGGCAGTACCAGGCAAATTTTTTTTAAACCCTTACCTTCCATCTTGGAGTCAATATTATGTATTGGCTCCAAGGCAGAAGAGTGGTAAGGGCTAGGCAATGGGGGTCAAGTGACTTGCCCAGGGTCACACAGCTAGGAAGTATCTGAGGTCAGATTTGAACCTAGGACTTCCCATCTCTAGGCCTGGCTCTCAATCCACTGAGTCACCCAGCAGCCCCCAGTGCCAGACAAATTAAGAAACTATGATTGGTTCCTGAGATGTGATAGACCAGCCCACAGTAAAAGGAAGTAGAAACCAGAGAGAAATGAAGTGATGTGGGAAAAGGATTATAAAAAGTGAGACCAAAGAGCTGAGCATTTCATTCTGCATTGGATTATTTCTGGGTTGGTGCATTCTGCATTGGTGATTCTACATTGGATTCATTCTGGGTTGGAGTCTTCTGCCTTGGAGGACTTCTGGATTAGAGGGATTCTGCTGTGTTGGTGTCTCTGCATTGGATTTCATTCTGCCTTGGTGACTCTTGCTGAAGAGACTACTGTGACTTCTGGTTGGAGACTGAGACCTGAGGGAGCCTTTGTTGGAGTTGAGCTAGATTTCTTTGGATTGGCAATTATAGGGTATTTAGCTAGGCAATATTTTCTATCTCCTTACTACATTTCCCCTTTTCCTACTTCTACCTTGCTGTAATAAAGCTACTAATAGTCTTGTGACTTAAGAGTTAATTTTTATAAACAGTAACCACAACAACTTTTTATAACTCTTAATTTGACCAAAAACCACTTAATTGTTACAATTCCTTATGCAGATATGAAGCATCGGGTAATCAATCACCCCAACTATAAAAGTCTCGTGTAAAGGGATTTGAGAGGAAAGTTACAAAAAAAAATTAAAATGAAATGAAAATGCTTGTTTACACAAATATGTGGTAGAAAATGGTAGAATTTTATAAGCTTTCTTGCAAAGAGAAAAAAAATTCATTTTTATACTTCATACCCAAATTTATAAGGCTGTGCTATTTCAATTGTGTTTATAGTCTAATATCCATTGATATGTCAATTAAATTTTATTTTTTTCATTCATTGTTAATTTATCATCGAGAAATATCAAAGATATTAACTGGGTTGCAATTTAATTATTGAAAATTTCAGAAAATACTCATCACTTCTAAAATTTTCAAATGATCTCTGGCATCTTTCTTGACAGCTTGACTCAAAGAGTTCATATTCTAATGAGAAATTATGTAATGTCACAAGGCATTCAGCATTGTTTTCAGTTATGTGGTTCCAAAATTTTAGTTTCTTAATTGTACTTTTTACTTTGTCTTGAACACTTAACATATTTGCATTTGCATTGTATAATGATATATTGAATTTATTAATTTTTGAAAAGATGACTGTTAAATATGCTAATCTTTGTTGTCTTATCATATCACATGTACACTTACTCTGGTGAAAAGGATGGTCAACGAAGAAGACAAGGAACTCTTCTCAATAGATGAGTAATAACTCTGGCATGGGAAAGTTACCTAACAACTCTCTTTGTTAAAAGTGTAACATGCTTGCTGCTCATCTCTGCTTGAAATGGTAAACAATGAAAGAGTTAATGGATCTTTATTTTATGCAATTAATAGTAAGATTAATGCCAAAACTTGTTTGTATGTGCACACATTAATTTTTAAAATTAATAAATAATAATTTTAACATTTTTACATGAATTTTTTAACATATCAAACAACAACCCCAAATTTACCAGGCATTGATTTTGCTCCATCCACTGTAAGTTAAGTTTTGCAAGGATTTGTAAGAAGCCATGTCTTTGGGCAGGGTTTCCAGTTGGACACTTGGAATCTTGGGAGATTCCTGATGCCATGCTAGGGCATAAGACCAATCATCAGTTGGTCTGTGCCCTATATAAAGGAGAGCGAAATGGGACCCACTGACTCATTCTGGAGCCAGGGATCCAGGGTGGTTGGGGTCAAACCTTTCTCTCCAAAATTTATTGATTTAACCAAGAATCAACCAGCATACCTGAAAGTTACAGGTTACTACTGAACTTTAGGGTCAATTATCAGCATCCATCAAATTATTACAGAAGATTTATCCATCTAAATATCTTCAATCAAGCTGCAATAGAATTTGTCTATAGGCAAGCAGTGTCCACCAAAGGAGGCGAAATAAGGCCAGTGAGCTTTTCTGACTCAGCTCAGCATCCTGAAACTGTTAGATTATATACTTTGAGTTAAGATTAGACTTCATTTAGGGATTCCTAAAACCCTCTTCCCTTCTCTCAATTTCCCTTGTTGTTTGATTACCTCAAGTAAATTCTTTGTTTATAAAACTCAAACTAGTTACTGACCTTTGTTGGTTGGTCTGGCAACAAGACAGCTTCAAAGGAGTTTTAGGGAATTTAAAGGGATAGAGTGGGATCCAGCTTTACTCTCTGAGGCTGAGATTAAGTACCATCATAAATATTAATAGTCAGATGTGTTACTGATCATCATTGATAGTCTAATAATATTGATTCAGATAACATCAGTTAAACATCCATTGATACCAGGAGGCTAGTCTTTCTAAAGAACCGTATTGTGATTGGTTGAGGGGATTCTACAGGAAGTTTAGTTGTATTATTTGACTTCCTGTTTATACCAAAGAAAAGTTTAAAGCTCCTCTATCATCCAGGGCTTTTTGCTTTACTCTTCCTAACAAATTATATCATTTCTATCAAGTCCCTCAACAATCATAACATTTTTTTACATTAATTTTTTAACATATCAAACAGCAACCCCCAATTTTTTTAGCTGAATCCACGTGCTGATTTATTTACTTATTTTTTTATCTTTTATTATTTTTTTATTTTTTAAAAGTTTTTATTTTGAATATTTTCCCATAGTTACATAATTCATGTTCTTTCTCTCTCCCCCAAGCCCCCGTAACTCCCCCTTAGCCATTGCATAATTCCACTGGGTTTTACATGTATCATTGATCAAGACCTAAATCCATATTATTGATAGTTGGACTAGAGTTATCGTTTAGTGTCTTCATTTCCAATAATATCCCCATCAGCTCATGTGTTAAAGCAGTTGTTTTTCTTTTGTAAACAACCCCAAATTTACCAGACATTGATTTTGCTCTATCCATGCAAATTCCTGTTTTAATTTTTTCTTTCTCATTTGTACTTCCTGATTACCATATTCTCTTCCACTCTACAGAGGCATATATCTTGCAAATGTAATTAAAATGGCTAGGTTTATAAACATAAAATGGGTAGGTTGACTCATCTAGTTACAAAGTATCAAGGGCACTAAAAAATTCTTCCTACAATGATTTAAAAACCATTAGAAATGGGAGCAGCTGGGTGTCTCAGTGGATTGAGAGTCAGGCCCAGAGATGGGAATTCCTGGATTCAAATCTGGCCTCAGACATTTCCTAGCTGTGTGACCCTGGGCAAGTCACTTTACCCTCACTGCCTAGCCCTTACCACACTTCTGCCTTGGAATCAATACTATATATTGATTCCAAGATGGAAAGTAAGGGTTTAAAAAAAAATTAGAAATGCTGTGTTTTGGAAGGGACAGGTATCTCAGCTTTTTAAAATAGCATCTTTATTTATTTTTTAAATCCTTAACTTCTGTGTATTGGCTCCTTGGTGGAAGAGTGGTAAGGGTGGGCAATGGGGGTCAAGTGACTTGCCCAGGGTCACACAGCTAGGAAGTGTCTGAGGCCAGATTTGAACCTAGGACCTCCTGTTTCTAGGCCTGACTCTCAATCCATTGAGCTACCCAGCTGCCTCTAGCATCTTTAAACATACATTTGACAATTACTTTGGCACATGACAAAAGTAATATTTCTTCAATAGTGAGCTCCATCTTTTTTTTCAATTTGATAGCTTATTATATGTAAAACTTCAATTATTTTTTGCTTTCTTACTTATTCATAGAAATAAATCAATATTTTTGTTTGCAAATTTCAAAAGATCAGCAAGTTTATCAGCATAGCTTTCATATTTTGATTGTAAATGCTGAGACAAAAGAGAAAGTTTTAAGCTGCTATTTGCAAGAACTCCATAAATTATAAATTGTGGTTAAATATATTAATAATCCCTAAGAAATTAAAAAACAAATTTAATGTATTCTTTCTTTTAAAGCCCTCACCTTCTGTCTTAGAATCAATACTGTGTATTTGTTTCAAGGCAGAAGAGTGGTAAGGGCTAGGCAATGAGGGTTAAATGACAAGTTCAGGGTCACACAGGTATAATGCATTCTTTATTATATTTCTTCTTTCAAACTTTTTTTTTCTAAACCTTACCTTTTGTCTTATAAATGATACTAAGTATCAGTTCCAAGGCAGAAGAAAGGTAAGGGCTAGGTAATTGGGATTAAGTAACTTGCCCAGTGTCACACAGTTAGAAAGTATCTGAGGTCACATTTGAACCCAGGACGTCTTACCTCCAGGCCTGACACTGGGCTGTCTAGCTGCCCCAACTCCCATTGTAATACTGGTTTCTCAACTATCTTTGAGTATTATTTTAGAATCACGACCTATTGCAGTGATGGAGAACCTTTTAGAGGGGTGGACAATGTCCTCAGGTGTGTGTGGAGAAAAGTGGGGAGCATCAGCCCTGTGTCCCTCTGGCTTTCCAGTAACAAACTCTGGCCAATTGTGCTGGGGTGATGGCACACGTGCCCATGGAGAGGGCTCTGAGTACCCCCTCTGGCACATGTGACATAGGTTCACCACCTATTGAACGACTTATTAACTTCTTTTTTTTTCTTTTGATTTAACTTCTTGATCATAATTTGTTGAACCTGAATTAATATTTTGAGATTCCTTACTTAACACATTTTCCAACATTCTTATTTTGGGTACATTTTTGTTTTTACCCAATGATCCTTTGGAGTTACTATATATATTTTTTAATCTGCAAAACTTTATTTCTATATTGATTACTTGCTAAGTACATAACAATACTGTGCTGGTACAATCACTGCAAATGTGTATTACTCTAAGCAACTTTGTTTCATAGCAATAAATAGACCTAAGAACCCTCCCTCACAGCCAGACATTGCTTTTCCTGGCATACTCGGATTCCAGATATATAGCTATTACCTAGCCAATCAATAAACACAAATAGGTGATTTTGATATAAAATATTTGCTTTTCTACTGGCTAATGACAAGCACTATAGTAAATGAGTAATGTACATAAAGTTCAATTGCACAAATTGCTTCATTTTTTAAACAAGGTTGAGCTTTTCAATTCAATTCAATTAACATTTATTAAGTACCTGCTCTAGTAGTGTATTATAAAAGTGGACTCTATTAGTGCCAAAAACTATCCTAAGACCTGGTGATATAAATAAGAAAAAGAAAGTTAATTCTAGCCTTCGAGGATTTTACAATCTAATAAGGGAAGAAATCACTTAAAAGGAAGCTGGAAAGCAGGGTTGGGGGATGTCAGGAGGTTCCCAGCTTGTTCCATGGAGCTGAAACTAAACAGAGATATAAATGGAGACTAGACTAAGTTGCAAGGTCTAGGTTCTGCCCCCTATGAAGGAAAGCTTTAGATGGAGTTTATGCTTAGCTTCTGGCCCTCCAATCAGAGGGGAGAGGAGGCTGAAGGAGGTAGGACAGTACTGGCTATCCAAGGCTGAGTTAGCAGCATGGTGGTGAGGTCTGAAGAGATGTATTTATCCTGGGACAGGTATTTTTGCTCTGTGGTGTTGAAACCAAGCAGGGTTGCAGATGGAGAGGGAAGAGGAGATAGAAACTAACTTTTGTTTGTTTTTTAACTCTTACCTTCTGTCTTAGAATCAATACTAAGTATTGATTCCAAGGCAGAAGAGCAGTAAGAGCTAGGCAATGAGGGTTAAGTGACTTGCTGAGGGTCACACAGTGAGGAAGTATCTGAGGCCAGATTTGAACACAGGATCTCCTGTCTCTAGGCCTTGTTCTTAATCCACTGAGACACCTAGCTGCCTCCTAAACCTCTCTTTGTAAGGAGTCAGTCTCTTCAGACATGACTTTCTTTTCTTCTTTCATTGGAAAACCTGCTATACTCTTGCTGAAACTCTATTAAATGATTGATCTGTGATGCCAACCAGTTCATTTGAAAATCTACCAGTTAGTGTGACTCTGGACAAGTCACTTAACCTTAGTTGCCTAGCCCTTGCTACTCTTCTGTCTTGGAATTGATACTAAGCCAGTAGATGAAGTTTGTTTTTTTAAAGGAAATAAAGAAAGCAAGAAAGAAGGAAAGAATGAAGGAAAGAAAGAAAGGAAGGAAAAAAGAAAAAGGAAGGAAGAAAGAAAAAAGGAAGGAAGGAAGAAAGGAAGGAAGGAAGGAAGGAAGAAAAAACAAAGAAATAAATCTACTAGTTAGGTGAACAATAACATAAGTGGAGGATAAGTTTAAATAGGAAAATAGCCTTCATACTGTAATCTTCTTGCTCTGATGTCTTGTTGGCCAAGACTGACACAGTCTAATCAGTAGGACATAAGTTCCTTAAGGGCAGAGACTATCTCACTTTTGTAGAGTAGTCAATATAAAGTATATGGTAGTAAGCAATATAAGGTTTGTTTCTACAGAGTGTGATGATTCAGAATGGCTTCAGAATGGCTCTGAATACATCATCAGTGATCATAGTTTTCCACTCTGTCACTGCACTACAAGAACAACTTGATCATGTGCTTCCATAGCTAATGATGTGTGATTATAAGGTAAAGGAATGAGGGAGCTACTTCAGCACAGTAAAAATAACACACTTGAATATCCAATGCTTGTAGCTATTTGGAAACAATTTGATGACACTTGGAGAGACTGGAAGAATAGACCTTCTTATTTAGAAGTGGTAAGAGTTTAATGTAATCACTATACAAATACCCAAATTACTGTGTGCCTGATCATGATGGATTTAAATCACTGCTGAAATTAATTTATAATGCTTCAAACAGGCACATGATTGTTGTTGGAAAAATATCTTTTTTTTAAACCTTTACCTTTCATCTTAGAATCAATACTGTATATTGTTTCTAAGGCAGCAGTGCAGTAAAGGCGAGGCAATGGGGGTTAAATGACTTGCCCAGGGTCACACAGCCAGGAAGTATCTGGGGTTAGATTTGAACCCAGGACCTCCTATCTCTAGGCCTGGCTCTCAATCCACTGAGCCACCTAACTACCCTAAAATATCTTCGTAAAATAATTGTACAACTCTTTCCTTAAGGTGCCAATAAAGAATTTTTAGTGCAAACTCCTTTTCTGTCATCATAAACCCCTAAATGGTCCATTAATCACTAAATGGGAATCACTGATCTAGTTTAATCCTTTCCTTTTATAGAGGAAACTGAGGCCCAAAGAGAAGACTTGACTTAAGTTAATAAGATTTAGAGTTGGAAGGGACCTCAGAGATCCTTTAGTCTAACCAGTAGGATATAAGTTCCTTAAGGGCAGGGACTGTCTCGTTTTTGTACATAGTTCCAACTCCCTTTCCCCCATTCGAGTTTTCATAGTCATTTCAGGGAAGGATGGAGAGGCAGGAAGAGAGCTGTTGACAGATGAGGGAGGGAGCCAGCATATGGTTCAAGGACACAAGGAGGCCTGGACAGAGCACTGGGCAGGAGGTCTACCCACAGCAGCAGCAGTCTGCCCACTGGGCCACGCTCCACATGTCAGTTCTTCTGTTTTACTTAGAGGGTTTGGGTTTATTTTGGTGGTGAGGGGAAGGTAGGAGGCTGCAGAGCATCTAGCAGGGAGGGGGGCAGGAGCTAGGAGAGGGAGAGCATAGTACTATAAAATAAAGTTAACCAAGGTTTTAAAGCAAGAACTCTCCCCAGTTTCAGGGTCTTAGAACAGATCCTCCATGGGTAAGGTGGGAAGGATTGCTATACAGTACTATATCATAATGTAAATATACTTTATGATTGCTGTATTTAATATCAGCAATGTCTTACTATGTTTATCAATTAAATGCTATTATATGTACGTCTGTGCAAGAAAATCACATTATATATGGCATCACCAGGTGTTGGCTTGGCTTCAGCCTCTACAGTAGGTCTTGAAATGCCTCCCCTGCAGATATGGGGCCCTACTGTATTTGTACCCCAGCACCTGGCACAGTGCTCGGCCCAAAACATGTACTTAATAAATGCTTGTTGATTGATTGGACCCTCTGGACTCTAGGCCTGGTGTTCTACTGTGCTTCCCAGTTGCTCTCCCACATCCAAACTAATTCAGTTAAATTCAACTCAACAATTATTTAAAAACTGCCCTATGGGGGCAGCTGGGTGACTCAGTGGACTGAGAACCAGGCCTAGAGATGGGAGGTCCTGGGTCCCTGATGGCAAACCTCTGACACTCGTGTCAGCACTGACATGCATAGCCATTTTCAATGAGAAGTATGGGGCCGCATGCTGAGGATGAAATATTTTCTGTGCCGGAGGTCTGTAGGCCAAAACAACTGTCACTAAGCAGGTAAGTTAAATAATTAGTTTTTGGTTTATGAAATACAGTTATATATTACAATTATACATTTTTGTTATTTAAACTATAAATATCACAGAATTATGGGTTTTTTCTCAAAGCGACACACGACTTGAGTTATGTTTGATTTTTCTGTGAATTTTGACACACCAAGCTCAAAAGGTTGCCCATCACTGCACTGGGTTCAAATTTGACCTCAGACACTTCCTAGCTGTGTAACCCTGGACAAGTCACTTAACTCCCATTGCCTAGCCCTTAGCACTCTTCTGCCTTGAAACCAATACATAGTATTGATTACAAGGTGGAAGGCAAAGGTTTAAAAAACAAACAAACAAAAAACCTTACTATGTTCAAGGCACTATCAAAATCAAAACTATACAGGACACAGAGAGGACCTTACCTCCCACTTTATCAAGGAAATAGAGGTCATCCATTTTTACCATTCAATGTCTTTGCTTTGAACTAATTGTATCCTCTGGACAATCAGACAAAAAATAAATGCATTGGTGAGAACTTGTGAACTATAGTTTTGGGCAGAATGTAAGATTTAGAGGTGAAAGATCATCTAGTCCAATTCTTATCATTTTTTTTAATAAATGAAAGAGGTTGTGACTTGCCCAAGGTCACGCCGGTGGTAAGTGGTTTACCCAGGATTAAAATCTTGTCCTGAAAATCTAGCATGCTCTTCACTAAATTATGTGGTGGAGCCTCAGAGTACCTTGAACTTAGGATAATTATTCGAGGTACTTCTTTCCAAGTGCTACACTGAATTATCTGCTATAATTATATAGGGCTATATAATTATAATTCTATCTTTCCAATAGCATTTAAGTTCCTTGAGGGTAGTGCCTTCCTTATAGTATGTCTATTTCTTTTTTGAGCCTAAATTGTCCTATCTTGCCCAGGATGGAAGTACTGCAGCCTCTCAAAGGCCTGATTCTCCTGCCAACTCACATAGGAACTTTGGCCTGCTGTTTTGAACCCCTTCTTAGGCAGCTTTCATACATTTGGAGGCTCCCACAGTATTGATGCTAGACTTAGTGAAGCTGTCCCATTGGCATAGCCCACTGCAGCTCAGAGTTATCCACTGTTATGTAAAGGATGGCAGCATGGAATCCCTGCAAAATATAGGGTCAGCCTCACCCAGAATGCCAGGGGACCCCCCTGGAGAACTTTGGGTGAGGGGACAGTTGAGAGGGAGTTAGTCAGTTGCTTCTGGAGGGTTAATGTGGACTGCTTACTGCTCCTGACTTGGGGGTTCACCTGAGAGGGCCATTGTGGCTAAGCCATCGTGGTTTCTACTCAGGAGTTAGCCTGCTTAGTAGGGTTAGTCCTTACCAACATCAATACAACAATTATTTAGTGATCTAGAGATTAGAAATATTCACTATTAACAAGAGAGCCAGTTTAGCCAAGTGTCTGCCACCCCCCCTCTGTGCCTGGGAATTATTTGGGAATACTCACTGTTCCTAGTTATCACATAGCTTGAATCCTCTCAGCTGCCATCCTTTACATAACACCACCAGTTATGGAATTCCAAGTGTGTGCCACCACACCTGGGATTCCTATTGGGAACTGGGAAAGGCTTTCATGTAGAAGTTAAGATTTTTGTGGCGACTTAGAGGATGTCAAGAGGTAGAAATTAAGAGGGAGGCTGTGGGAATGCTGCTAAAGCTAGCAAATTCAAATGGATTTGTTGTCTCATGAATAGTGCATGAAAAGAAAAAAATTCATTTGTTCTTCTCAGGGGGACCTCTATCCTAGACCCCATTAAGGAAAGGAAGCCTGCTTAGGGTTTCAAAATAAGACCTGAAGGACATTCTGTTATTGCCACAGGTCCAGTGAGTTGGGAGACCTCTTATCTCAGGAAAGAAGAACATTAGGCTATCCTACTTCCTTATCTCCTCTAATCTTTAGGAGCCAAAGGAGCCCCTCCTGAGGATGTGGCTATCTCTCCATCACCTCCTCCACCTCTGGTGGAAGATCTGACAAAGCTCATGCTGTGTAACTTCTTGTTTTCTGACTGGGTAGACTTTTCTTTTCTTCTTTTTTTTTTTAATATATTTTTAAACCCTTAACTTCTGTGTATTAGTTCCTTGGTGGAAGAGTGGTAAGGGTAGGCAATGGGGGTCAAGTGACTTGCCCAGGGTCACACAGCTGGGAAAGTGTCTGAGGCCAGATTTGAACCTAGGACCTCCTGTCTCTAGGCCTGGCTCTCAATCCACTGAGCTACCCAGCTGCCCCCACTGGGTAGACTTTTGAGTCTAGATTGTTAATTCGGCCCTCAGATCATGGGGTATCAGACAGAGGGGGTGGGGTTTGCATGTACAGATGATGGCAGCATGGAATCCCTGCAAAATACAGGGTCAGCCTCACCCAAAATTCCAGGGGACCCCCCTGGAGAACTTTGGGTGAGGGGACAGTTAAGAGGGAGTTAGTCAGTTGCTTCTGGGGGTTAATGTGGGCAGATCTCACTGCTGACTTGGGGTTCACCTGAGAGGGCCATTGTGGCTAAGCCATCGTGGTTTCTACTCAGGAGTTAGCCTGCTTAGTAGGGTTAGTCCTTACCAACATCAATACAACAATTATTTAGTGATATAGAGATTAGAAATATTCACTATTAACAAGAGAGCCAGTTTAGCCAAGTCTGTCTGTCACCCCCTCCTGAGGGGGGGAAGGGCAGCTTCAACCTAACAGATCAGGGTTACCCTTTCCTTATCCAAAACCTAATTACCCCCTCTAGCTTTTCCCTTTCCTTCTTAATATAAGCTTTACCTTCAATATCTGTGCCTGGGAATTATTTGGGGATACTCATTGCTCATAGTTATCACCTAGCTTGAATCCTCTCAGCTGCCAGTTTTAAGAAGATCAGATCCATCTCAGTCCTCAACATTTAGATAACTAGCTTCTACTTATTCCTCTATCAGACCTGTGGGGAATATAAGTTAAAGAAAGGGAACATCATTAGAGTTAAGCCTCCACAGAAACTTGCTAGAAGAACCTCAGCTTGTCTCCATTATCCCAACTGAAAATCAACTGCTTGGGGGGAGGGGTTTGAGAGTCAGGAGTGTCTAACCCCCCTCCCTTCTCACTGAAGCCTGTCAGCGTCTGTGACTTGGAGGTTACTGGCCCTGGCATAATCATCTGCTTTCCCAAATTATCTGTTATTATCTACATAATAGGTTCTTGAGTCAGGAATCTATAAAATGCTTGTACCTGCACTCATGCATTGGGCATTGCCATTAGGGCGTATCCCCTTACTCATGGGTAAGAATAAAGACTGCATCTTCTACTATCCACTCTCTGACTCCAGGTTTGTAGTTCTAATTTGGGTGGGTGGTCATTTTATTTCACCCCGCACAATAGCAACGTTCCCATTTATGTCTGATTATTCTGTGCAACTCTTGTCCATAGGCTCCCATAAATTTGCCACTGTGGGCCAACCCAGGGTACATGGGACCTTCCTTGATTTTTCTGTGCATCTCAAGCAATGCCAGTATACCATTTGGGCTGCTGGTTATCCCTCAATCTTGCCACATGATTAGTTCAATTTTTTCAATCTCACTCTTCTTTGATACCCTTTCTTCCAAGGCCTTTCAATGTTTCTTATATATGTTGCTGACCATTTATGCCCACCATATGCCTCTTCAGTTGTTCTACATTTTTTTATGTTTTATGTTTAATTTTTCAAAGGCAACAGTGTACCAACCAATAAATCTGGTAAGAACACCAGTTGGTACTGTTGTGAGGAGGATTACTTAGTTATTATTTAGGAGACCTAACAGGAAGGGCTGGAGAATTCCAAATGGAATGGGGAAGCAGGAAGTGGGCCTCTCTCTCTGGGACGGACTCCATGGTGGTTGGGACAAGCTGTAACTGACCCTGGGAGACCTCAGAGGAAATGGAGTTGAACCCTGATTCCCTGGGATCTTGGAGAGTGGTGAAGGTTGAAAAGGCAGAAGGCATCAATCCTGCAAGTCAACTCTGAGTAGGGAAGTGGCCTGTGATCTGGTGGACAGTTTGCAGACATCTCACCCTACCTGGTTACTTTGGATCATCAGCTGTGGAGGAGTTGGTTCCTGGTATCCTGATAACATCTCTGGAACAGTTGTGAGACCCCAAATTCAAGCCCTCTTCCTCAGGTCCATAGCCAAGCTGTCAAAACCTGGCAGTAGCCAGGTTGCCTAAAGGTCTTACCCCTTTTGACTCCAGTCCTGGGTTGCTAGTCATAGCTTCACCTAACTCCCTTTTCTATCCCCTCATATTATAATTAAACTGTTTCCTTGTGTGTTTTTCTAGTACTTTAAAGACCTCATTGTGTGTGTATAATACTCTGAAGTTATTCCAGGCTGGGTGGGGCAGGTTGACAGTTAGTCAGGCTTAACTGCCATTTCTGTCAATGGTCATTCCCCTTATAGTTAAACCTGATTCCCTGGCTTGTAAAGTCTTACCCATTGTCCCTTCCTGGCTCCCATCCACCCCACTGAGCCCACAAGTAATATTTAAGTTAACTCCCCTGGTTTTCCCCATAATAGTACTCAAAAAATGGACCTTTGTTACAAGGAGAAGTTTGGAGTCTGGGACGTAAAGATATAACCAAACAGTCTCTGTCCTTAAGGGTGTCATCCTTCTCGAAGATTCCCCTTGCCTACATCAGCCCCTAATGAGCTTCCCTTCTCTGATTTCCTGCCTCTATCTACAGTTCCATTATAATGTGGAACTCACCAAATATTGCCTTGTGTTTTTCATTTGTGATTCTGTGTCTATTCTCCAAAAGACCAATCACCACAATTTACACTTCTAATGTTTATTAATGTTTATTAATACATCTTTTCCACAACAAACTCTTTGAGGTAGGTACATAGTTCATAGACCTAGAGCTGGAGAAAACTTTGAATCTCTCTTGACCGAACTCCTCATTTACAGATGAGGAAGCTGAGGCACCAAGAGTAACACTTAAGTAACACTTGGCCTCTGACTCCAGAATCAGTGCTTTTTTTCATTGTAACAAGTTTGTTCAAGTAGGATAATTCAAGTAGTATAATATCCAAACCGTTTTATAAATGAGGAAGTCAAAGTGCAGGAAGGGTAAGATACACTTCCAAGTCACAAAATAAATTGAAGAGGTTGGACTTGAACCCAAATCCCCTTCTTTCAGGTCCAGAGAAAGTCCACAATGCCCAGAGGGCTTTCACAGCATCCCTGTCCATCCTATTCAAAGAGTAAAAAACAGTCCTCGAGAAGCTTGAAGTATCAATGGGAGATAACATGAGTAAGTATAAAGTATTAAAAAAAAATTTTTTTAAAACCCTTATCTTCCCTCTTGGAATCAATACTCTGTAATGGTTCCAAGGCAGAAGAGCAGTAAGGGCTAGGCAAGGGGGCGTCAAGTGACTTGCCCAGAGTCACACAGCTGGGAAGTATCTGAGGCCAGATTTGAACCTAGGACCTCCAGTCTCTAGGCCTGGTTCTCAATCCACTGAGCCACCCAGCTGCCCCCCTCAGCATCTGAATGAAAGGAGAAAGAGAAGCCTAGGGGACCCTGGGAGGAAACCTAGGCTGGTTGAATAATAGAATTTCAGAGCTAGAAGGGCCATTAGAGATCATCTCAACCCTCACAACAGAAGGTCAAAAACATCTAGAGCAGAGCCTTGGGGGAAATGACTTGCTTGAAGTCATATGTGTAAGTTGATGAGAGAGCTGGGACTAGAACCCAGGCCTTCTGACTCTGCAGCTCATGCTCATTGCTTTATGTGTACCAGCTGCTTGGATCAGTGTTGTACTACTTTTCCCCCAACCCAACTGAAAGGTTTACTAGGGAGGCTGGCCAGAACTTGTGAGGGATGATGGAATGTTTCTCCATTTCAGTCATCCTATGAATGAAATATATTCATATTTCATATATAAATATACATATGCTTAATTAAAAAAACAAGCCACTACACACACGCACATATACATATAAAATAGACCCCTGATCAAACTTATGGTAGTAAGAAGCTGTTTCTTCCATCATCCATTGTGTCATATTAGACTCTTAAGACTAAAACATTTGAGCTGGAAGGGACCTTTACAAATCATCTAGTTCAAATTTTTTTATGAATGAGCAAACCAAGGTCAGAGAGAAGGAAGCACTTGCCAAATTTCACAGTGACCAACAATGGGGTTGTCCTGTCTAGTCAGTCCAAAGTAAATATATTTCTTGAAAGCCGATGCAGGAGAAGAAGGATCTGCCTGGCAGATTGCATCCTGCCGGCCCCACATCAAGGAGACTCCAGGACAAGGTGAAGATGCCCTTGGGGGGGTGAGGGTAGCACTAAATCTAGTTGGCCCCCCACTCTGCAAAGGGGGCATAATCCACATTGCATGGATCTGGTGAGCTTGAGGGAGGAGTTCTGGGCCTCCATTTGGGTTGGTTAGGAGAAGTTCAGTCTAGGATCCTGCTGTTGGAGAAACTGGGCTGTGTCCTTAGGAACTGGGTTCTTCCACAGGCTATAGAGGAGATGGATGGGGAAGGAATCAAAAGCCAAATGAGTTTTGTTTTTGGCATCCCCAGAGGTCATGGGGCCACAGGATCATAGATTCAGGCCTGGAATGGGACTCAAGGACCAATTAATCTAGCCCTGTTGTCTTATGGCCCAGAGGAGTTAGGGGAGTTGGTCACACAGTTAGGAGGTGGCAAAGCTAGGAGTCAAAACCAGAACCTTTCATTCCAAATCTAGGGTACTTTCCTCTGTACTTGTTTTACACTAGATGTTGGAAATGGGGTCTATGATGATCTTCCAGTGGAGTCTTCCAGCATCCCTTCTGCCCCATTTTTTCCTTCTTTAAGGCCACATAATTTTTTTTTCCTGTGGAGCCTGGCTTTCCCTTCCCAACTAGTCAAATCTCCATCTTTTCCTACAGGAACTTCTTATATTTGTTAGAGGTGTGCAGGAAGGTTAGAGGTTTCTCCAAATTCAATAATCTCCCTTCACACCCTGATCTAGAAGAAAGGAAGAGGAAGGGTGATTGGGAATTTAGGACCCATGTTTACCATATGACTTGAATTCCAGGACCTTCAGCCAGCCCTTTTGCCAGTAACTGTGCTCCCAGGGAACCGATTTGATTGCCCTCCAAACTTCCCAAAGGATCAGAGAAGAAAGAAATAGAGATAATGGGTGAGGTCAGCAGCAGTGGTAGGAGAATGTGGTTATCATTCCCTCCCTTAATCCCAGACCTGGGTCTGGCAAAGAATAAGGCTTTTCTTTTTCATAGGTTCCTCCTTTAGCAATCAGACCCCAGCATAAGGCAGTGGACTTGAGTGCAGAAGAGGGATGAAGGATACCAATACAGGGGAGACCTGCCTAAGTGCCAGGGCAGATAGTCTGTAGGACAGTGAGTCAGAGGGTGGTGGTACTTTTGGCCTGGTAGATGACCTTTGTTTAGAGGCAAAGGGATGGAGCTGAAGATCCTTCACCTAACCTATCCCAGGGCCTCTGCTCTTTCATTAATCCTTCCCTGCCCATCTCCAGTGAACTGGACTCTGATTTCTTTCTCCCTTCCTTACAGTGTCCCCCATACTCACTCCAATTTCTTCAACTGGTTCATCTGAGGCAGAATATGGGCTAGCTCAGTGGCCCCTTCATTCCCAAGAGAATTCCAGGCCAACCTGTGGAGAACCTCAAAGATCAGAAGGAAGAGGGAAGGGAGGAGGGAGGAAGTGTTTGATGGAGGCAGGGAGTCTCCTAAAATGGGAGAGAGTTCTTACATAAAGGTAGGAGAATAGATTTAGATGGGGCAGATAGAAAGGGTTGGGCTTATTTCTAGGCCTAGGAATCTGAGGCTCAGAGAATCCTCTCTCCCAGTTCTGCTCCTTCAAGCTCACATTAAACAATCTAATAATCATTCATAGAGTAAAACCCCTCTGCATCAATGACCTCAATAGATTCTTACAACATCTACAACAGGGAAGCAAGGCAGGGTTTATGAGGCCCATTGTAGAGGTGGGAAAACTAAGGCTCAGAGACAGTGACCTGACCAAGATGCCATCAAGGACAAGAGCCTGGTCTAGCACTCAGCTCTCCTGCTTTCTAGTTCTGGTATTTTTATACTCACAAGATCTCTTCAAGGTCATGACAGAGAACCAATCTGCTGGCAAGAGGTTTGGCCATCTGGTCATTAATTTTGCAGGATGTGAGGCTAGAAGAAAATAGTGGAATTTGACTGGGGGAGCCCTGAACGAGGGGACTCTGCCAACCTCTCCTAGATCCTGCCCACCCACCCTGGTTATTGGGAGTCAGAATTGGGATGGGATAGGGTGGGGCAGCCTATAATTAGGTAGGGTCCAAGGCAGGGAAAGCTCCTAGAATCTTTGAGGGGCTACCCCTGTGAGCTAAGCAGTGCATGGGAATTATAATCTTGTCTAGGGAGATGCAACAGCCCTGGACTCATGCCCCTTACAAGGCAGGTCCAACCCTCTAGGGCAGTGATGGGCAAACTATGGCCCTGTGGGCCAGATGTGGCCCCCTGAAATGTTCTATCCGGCCACAGGACATTATTCCTAATCTGATGAATACAATGAGTAGGATACAATACAATGAAACTTCGAAAGAGTTGCCTTAGAAACAGACTGACAGTTGAGCATTTCCTTTCCTTTGGCCCCTCTTTAAACCGTTTGCCCATCACTACTCTAGGGGAATAAGAAGGAACATGGCCTTTCTGTCTAGAAGAATGAGGCAGGGGGACTTACTCAATCTTTCTGAGCTTCAGGAGCCCCTTTGAGAGGGGGAGAAATCCTCCGGCAAAGATGTTCCCTGCCAAGCTGCCAGGCAGATAAGAAGGGTCAATAAGAAACTTCCCTGACATTATATATGCCAGCCCTTCTCTCTCTTCCTCCTTCCCCTCTTTCTCCATCCTCTCCTTTACCTGATCTCTTCTATGCAGTGGCATCTGGCAAGGGCCTGGCCCAGGCTCAGGGTCCCCTCGAGGCCAATGTGGTTGAAACCAAGGCTGGATAGGTAGAAGAAACAAAGTGTAAGAGCCACCAGGAGGCCTCCGTGGGTATAGGGAAGACCAAGGGGATGAAGGAAAGCTGGTGGGCTTTTCCATTTCTGCTGTCCATTAGCTTGGACATTTACCCACAGACTACATCTGGGAGACAAGGTGAGCCCCTTGTGGAAATTCAATAGACTTGGTCCTTCTTCTATGCTTCAGCTTCCTCTTTGCCTTCCCAGTTCTACTTTGAAGTCCCAGGATCTCTCACTGCTATGTCCCATTCAGGCCAGAGGGAGGAAGTGCCCGTGATAAATATCTGGCTCACAGTTTCACTGAAGACTGGCCCTGCCTACTAGTCTCTCTTGGTGAGTTGCACTCTCCATATCTTTCTCACCCCACAGACTATCCTTTGAACCATCTTCCCCAGGCATCAAAGGGTTCCCCTTCCTTCCTCTCCACCCCCATAAACCATCCTACCACCTTCTTCCCACAGCACAAGGATACTCACTACAAAACCTTCAGGTGCCCTGGAAGATTCTGGGCCAACTCCATTGCCATCAGGTCCCCCATTGCATTGGCCCCTAAACTGAGAGGGAAGAAGAAATAACTCCTTGTTACATAGATACTCTGCTCCCTCTATTCTGCCCTCATCATAGGGATCCTGGGACACAAAATCTGGAAGAATGGGAGAAGGGGCAGACTGGGCTGGGGGTGGGGGTGAAGGAAACCATCTTCCCATCCATTATTCCCAGGGGGCAAAACTCACTGTAACTCCTCCACTCTGTGACACAGTGCCAGTGCCTCAGCTAGCCTCTTGCCTCCTGCTGGGCTGATGCAGTTGCACGAGAGGCTAAAATATACATTCCCCATCCCCCAGAGAGGAGCCACATCACATATAGGCAGTTATATTGCATAATTAGAGAAGAGAAGGCACAGAAAACAGAAGTCATATCCTAATCTACGTTCCCCCATCATTCCACTCAGCCTCCTTAACCAGATTTCAGCCTTAAGTTCCTGCATTTAAACGAGGGGCAGATGTTATCCCTCCCCTATTCTCTAGGCCTTGTGTCCTTGTTCAGACCTTAGCAGGGTTTTCTTGCCAAGAGTCTGCCTGAGTTCTGGGGAAGAGCCAGGATAATAAAGGAGAAAGAACACCAGAATGGGAATCAGGGGACCTGGGTTTAAATCTTAATTCTACCACTTACTGCCTACATGACTTTGGGTAAGTCACTTGGCCTGTTTTCTCATTTGTAAAATAAGGGGGTTCTCTAAGGTTCCTTCCGACTCAAACTATGATCTTGTGACTCCAGAGAGGATACCAACTTCGGACTATCCGGACCTGACTGCTACCCACTCCCCAATTCTTCTCTAATAATCTCTTTGATTTCTGGTCTCGGACACTGCATATGAGTCCTAGTCTGTCCACCAGAAGACGGCCTCCTGGATGGGCAGGGGAGGCAGGAGTTTATGGTGTCAACATGAGATTCCAAGGCCACACTGCTGCTCTATGAAATCCTCCTTCCCAGGCTACCCTGGGGAGGTGTTCAGACATGTATATTCTTGTCAGCTGTAGTATAGTCCTGGTTTGGGGGAGGAGGAATGTGGTCCAAAAGGGGAAACACTAATATTTCCCCGTGGGCCCCCAAGTTACTTACTCAATCTTTCTGAGTTGTGGCAAGCTGGGCAGGATAGCTGCCAAAAACTGCACCCCAGCATCTTCTATCTTGTTGTGGCTCAAGCTTGGAGATAAAAGACAGATTTACTCAGGCAAAGTGCTCCCTGGAACTTTAGCTTGACTACTGATAATTCTAGCCAGCAAACATGTGCTGTTGGTCATAAGAGGACCTGGACAAGGCAGTGGGAATGGTTCAATGCAACCAGTTCCCAATGCTGGAAGTACAATCTGAATAATAACAGCAGCTGACATTTATATAAATGCTCTAAGTCATACAATAACTGTTCATAGGAATAGCTACTAGTATTAGACCTGTGATATTATTGGTAAAAGACATTTCCAGAAAGGAAGAAAGGAAGGAAAGGAGGGAGAGAGAAAGAAGGAAGGAAGGAAGGGAAGAAGGGAGAAAAGAAGGGAAGAAGGGAAGAAGGGAGGGAGGGAGGAAGAGAGAGAGGAAGGGAGGGGAAGGAGGAAGGGGGGAAGGGAAGGAGAAAAGAAGAGAAGGAGGGGGAGCACTTAGTATTAAGTGCCTATGTGCCAGGTCCAGTGCTACATGCTTCACAATCATCTCATTTATTCCAGATGAAGAGATCTCCTCTACTATATCAGAGCAGCACATTCTTTCTGCAACTTAAAATCTTTAGAGACTTGCCAAGAATACCAAGAGGTGATTTATCCAGGGTCATCTTGCCAAGATGTGCCAGAGGTGAGATTTGAACCCAAGTGACATACAAGAAGTATTATCTCTATTTTAAAGTTGAGGAAGCTGAGACTTCAGCAAGTATCAGAGTTGGGACTTGAACCCAGATCTACCTTGACCCCAAAGTCCCAAACTATTCCTTTCCATGACATCTTATGTCTACACTACTCATAGAGTATGAGAATATCAGGTATGCATGTGGATTAATCAGTCAACAAGTATTTATAGGCATCTGCAATATAGCAAGCACTGTGCTAGGCACTGCAGGTACTCAGGTAGAGAATAAAATAATCCCTACATGTAAGGAACTTGCCTTCTACATGTATTCTACACATACCTGTAACTATATGTGTATGCATATACACATATATGTGAGTATACGTATCTCTTCAAGGTACCCCCTTGCAGAGAAATACACACATACATAGCACACATATGCACACACATGTAGACTGCAAGTTCCTCACATACACACATATATACACATATCATAAATATAAAGTGATTATATTTGTATATGTGTGTGAATATCTGTCTATCTATGCCCAGTTTCAGAGCACAGAAAACCTAGGACAGGACCAAGCAAGCAGTCAGTCCAGCTAAGAATATTATGTAGCAGGATAATCTGTGATCATATGTGTGTGTGCATGAGCGTGAAATCATTATATAGATCATTAACATAGAATGATTACATGTACAGAATTGATCTATATCTTTACATAGACATACCTGTATGAAATCATTAAATAGAAGATAAATTGGGAAGGAAGGTAATAGCAATTGAGAGGAAGGGGAAAGGCATTTTTTTTAAACCCTTACCTTCCACCTTAGAATCAATACTATGTTGTAAGGGCTAGGCAATGGGGATTAAGTGACTTGCCCAGGATCATACAGCTGGGAAGTGTCTGAGGTCAAATTTGAACTCAGGACCTCCCCGTCTGTGGTGCTGGCTCCCAGTCCACTGAGCTACCGAGCTGCCCCCAAAAGGCATTCTTGTAGAAGGTAGAGCTTGAGCTGTGTCATAAAGGGAAAGAGGAACTCTCTCAGTTGGAGGTAAGGAGGGACTTTGTCTAGGCCTGTAGATGGAAGCTGATGTGCTGTGTGTATGAGGACAGAGAGAAGGATGATTTGTGTGAACTGAGGAATGCTGGGGAGAATAATGTCCACTGAAGAGGGCAAGAATGGGGACCAATTAGGAAGGGCTTTAAAAGTTAGAGTTTCAGGGGGCAACTAGGTGTCTCAGTGGATTGAGAGTCAGCACCAGAGATAGGAGGTCCTGGGTTCAAATCTGGCCTCAGACACTTCCTAGCTGTGTGACCCTGGGCAAGTCATTAACCCCCATTGCCTAGCCCTTACCACTCTTCTGCCTTGGAACCAATACATAGTATTGATTCCAAGACAAAAGGTAAGGTTTTAAAAAAGTTAAGAGTTTCTAGTTGATCCTTGAATCAATAGGGAAGCAAGAATGTTGGCTGAATAACAGGTTCCCTTGGTCAGATCTGCATTTAAGGAAAATGATGTTTATAGCAGTGGGTAGGATGGGCCCCGAGTGGTGACAGATGAGGCAGGGAGGCTGTTGCAAATAATCTAGGGGAGGAGCAATGAGGATCTAAACCATGGTGACAGCTGCTCCAGTGGAGATCACATCATTATTATTAGCTTTCGGTTTTAGTGGTGGTGATTCTTCAAGTCATGGCTACTCTATGACTTCCCATATTCCCTTAGTGTTGAAACTCAATTTTTCTGTTACCCTTTGGCCCCCATTCCCTTATACCTTCTCTCTCTCTCTTTTTTTTAAACCCTTACCTTCCATCTTAGAATCAATACTATGTATTTGTTCTAAGGCAGAAGAATAGTATGGGCTAGGCAATGGGGGTTAAGTGACTTGCCCAGGGTCACACAGCTAGGAAGTGTCTGAGGCCAGATTTGAATCCAGGGCCTCCCATCTCTAGGCCTGGCTCTCAATCCACTGAGCCACCCAGCTGCCCCCACCCTCTCTCTCTCTCTCTTTCTCTTTTTTTTGAGTTTAATTTTATTTTTTTATAAAACCCTTGTCTTCTGTCTTAAAACTAACACTATGTAAGTATCTAAGACAGAAAGAAGAGTGATAAGAACTAGGCAGTGGGGGTTAAGTGACTTACCCAGCAAGAGGGGTCTGAGGCCAGATTTGAACCTATAACCTTCTATCTCCAGGCCTGGTTCTCTATCTACTGAATCACCTAGCTACCCCCACCCTCCATATATATATATATATTGCAAACCCTTACACCTTCTGTCTTGGAGTCAATACTATATATTGGCTCCAGGGCAGAAGAGTGGTAAGGGCTAGGCAATGGGGGTTAAGTGACTTGCCCAGGGTCACATAGCTAGGAAGTGTCTGAGGCCAGATTTGTACCCAGGACCTCCTGTCTCTAGGCCTGACTCTCTAGCCACTGAGCCACCCAGCTGCCCCCCTCCATATATTTTATAAAGATCTCTGTGGTACCTGGCACTCCTTGGATCTTAGCTATACAAACGAGAGGATGTGGGAGGAGATGGGGCAGGGCAGGGTGGAAATCAGAGAAATGACAGACCTTTGTCCCACACCTGACACTTCTGAGGTCTGAGAGGCTGGAGAAAGAGGCAGATAAACTTACTGCAGATCTTCTAGGTTGGTGGCATTCCTGAGGGAATCTGATAGGCAGGAGCAACTGATGCTGCTGAGGCCACTATTGCTCAAACTGTGGAGAAATTTGGGAAAACATCTTCAGTGGCCGTTAGCCTGAGATTTAAACTTGGGTGACAAAATCCAGATGAGAAGACTGAGGGTAAGGCAGGAGTTTAAGAGCAGAATGAGCTTCCTGATGGGGGTGGGCATACAAGTTTTCATGGTGTTAAGCCAGTGGATGGAGCTTTGGAGACCAAGGGACAGATGACACCAAGGAACTGAGAGAGTCCTCGAAAGTCCTATCACTAATGGGGGTGGGGATGGAGATGGAACCTGACAACCTCTGTTCTCATGTCCCAGGAATTGTAGAGGCAACTTTATGGCTTACAACACAACTTCCCAAATGCTCACTGAAATAACCTGACTCTATACTCTGATTCTTCCTATTGCATAAATTCCTGGAGCCCATTGCTAGAGGTAGGGGTGGAATTGACTTATTAAGGCAAACTAAGTGTATTTGAGATTTAGAGCTTGAAGGACCTTGAGTTCAACTCCCTCATTTTGCAGATGAAGAAACTGAGGAATTCATTCATTCATTTATTTGGTTTATTATTATTTTTTTAGAATTATTCCCGTAGTTACATGATTCATGTTCTTTCCCTCTCCTCAACCTCTGCTCCCGTAGCCAATGTGCATTTCCACTGGTTTTACATGTATCATAGATCAAGACCTATTTCCATATTATTGATAGTTGCACTAGGATGATTGTTTAGTATCTACATCCCCAATTATATCCCCACCAACCTATGTGTTCAAGCAGTTGTTTTTCAAAACCGAGGAATTTAAAAGTGAAATGATTTGTCTAAGGTCACATGGATGGTAAGCAGCATATCCAGGAGTTGAATTCAGATCCTCCAGATCTATTTCTCCTTCTGCCACACATGACCTCCTCTGGTCACTAAGGACCGTGGGGTTGGTGGGATGGAGGTGACACCAATGAAAGTCTTGAGATGTAATAAGCCTCCAATGAACTTACTCAAGTTTTTGCAGGAGGGGCATTTTCTGAAGTTTCTGAGAGAGTACATCCAAGGCCATCTCATCCAGTCGCAGGGAACTGAGGCTATGGGGAGAGGAATCCAAGGCATTTCAGACTGAGCACCTCAAGGAAATTTGCTGAGGTGACAGTTTAAATGCTATTTAATCAACGTCTGTTCTGGAAAGAATTTTGTTCTTTTGGAAAAGTGTTATAACTGAGTCTTGCAATTCCAAACTCAAGATTAGAGGCAAACTGTAAAAGCTGTTCTTACTAAGGGAACACCTATTGAAATTTCAGGGCATCAAAGACCTGGGAAAGGACAAGACTAAGGGGCCAGTCCACCTATGAATATCATGTAACAGGAAATTTTGGGTTTAAGAGAGACAGTAGGTCAGCATTCTCCCCTTCCCCCCAATTTCATTCCCACCCCCTTAGACTAGCCACTTTACTTACTTCAGACTCTTAAGTTGGCACTTCCCTTCCAGAGCTCCCATTAGCACCCTGGTGCCTTCCACACTGAACTCATTATTGGATAGACTGGAAAGAGCCAAGAACAGAGCAGAGGAATGGTCATATCCTTGTCCTCCCTATTTTGGGGCCTCTGAGGACATCTCTGGGTTCTTTTCTGAGTAAGACCTCCAGCCCTGGAACCAGAACTCTTGGTTTCCTTGTAGGATAGCGCACCTCCCTGGGCCCTAGGCGAAGGGAATGCTACTGGCTGCAAGGGCTCAGGGTCCATAGGCAGCCCCAGCATTATCTGAGGATGGGAAGGAGACGATAGTGGGGTAAACAAAGTGGCTTTAGACCTGTACATTTGTACTCTGGAATCTCCTATAGCAGGATATGTTGAGAAGGAAGGCTCTGATCCCAGAAGTTCTGGGATGGGGGCTGGGCAGGGGAGACAAAAGTGAAGGGACAAATCTGACTAGAATCTACCAAATACAGTTCAGCCTGTGCTTCGCAATATGACCCCTGTCTAAGAGTTATAGATAGTGGATTCAGAAATGATAGGTTGACACACAAACATGTAGAAGAAAAGAGGGGCAAGCAGTAAGTTTTCTCTTTTGGAAAATGGAGAAATTGAGGTCCAGTAAGAGAAAAGATTTGTCTAATAAGGTAGCACGTCTTTCATACACATTTCCTTATAGAATGTTTCACAACACTCTTATAAGGTAGGCTGGGAAGTTATTATCATCCTCATTCTACAGATGAGGAAACAGATTCGGAGAGGCAAAATCACTTGCTAATGATCACAAAATAAGTAAGTGACAGAGACAGCTTTAGAACTTGGATCTTTTGATCCCCAGGTGCCTGAGCTTTTTGACCACTTCCATAAACTGTGCTAAAGGACAAAGACTAAAGTTGAGGCTTAATTGAAATTCTTTCAATTAAGCCTAGCAAGGGTCCACTGACCATGTTTTCAGATACTCTTTTCTCAGGACCAGCTCCCAACAGCCTGGTGACCATACCAAGCATACCTCTGGCATGACTTCATCAGTTCAACTTACTCTAGTTCTTCTACAGTATGGCAATGACTCAGTCCAGATGCCACCTGGCACACCCCCACAGGGCTCATGTTGCTGTCTGTCAGCCTGACAAGGAAATAAGGATGCCAACATTTGGTTCATTGTTCTTAAGCATGGGGGGGGGGGGAATAGGGGGAAGGGTAGAGAAGGAATCAGGAAGCATGGGAAGGCCGTCAGGAACAAGGAAGACCTCTTTTGCTGAATCAACTTTCCCTTCCCAACTTCCCTCCTCCAGCTTTCTGAGATCATTCCTCTAAAGACTAAGAAGCAGGGAGTGGTCCAGATGATTTCTGGGGTGGGGGTGGGGGGGTACCATCTCTTTCAGCCCAAGTGTTTGGTATTAATAGAATAGGGCTGAGGTGGCTGAGCCAAGGTGTGCACGTGACATTATTTTCAAATGTTTCTATGTCTTACCTGAATTTCTTCAATTCAAGGAGAGATAGAAGCAGAATCTTGAGCAGCTCGGTGCTGTTATCACATAGGTGAACCTGGGACCAGCTGGGAGAGAGAATAAATTGTTCAGAGAGCATTAGAGCTAGAAATGATGCTGAAGAACATTCAGCACAAACTCTTATTTTAAAGAATGTGAGACTACGGCACAGAGAAATAATGGAATGCCCCAAAGGTTACCCAGTGAATCACTGGGTGACCCAAGACAAGATGTGTGCTGAGGAATCTGCTGCCACTGGAAGTCTTGGAAAAGCTGCTACATTTTTGTAAAACAATAACAAATGTGAACTATTATTACCTTTATCATCATCCTATTGTTCAAGTTTAGATATTTTCTTCCCTCCCTCCTTTCCTCCCTCTGTTCCTTCCTTCCTTCCTTCTTTCCTTCCTTCTTTCCTTCCTTCTTTCCTTCCTTCCTTCCTTCCTTCCTTCCTTCCTTCCTTCCTTCCTTCCTTCCAAAACTGTTATCTTCCATCTTAGAATCAATATTGAGTATTGGTTCCAAGGCAGAAAGGCAGTAAGGACTAGGCACTGGAGCTTAAGGGACTGCCCAGGGCCACACGGCTAGGAAGTGTCTGAGTGAGCATTTACTTTCAATTCCATGATTTCATTATATTTTCACAGTAGTCTCTGGAAGTTAGGAGGGCCAGGAGCAAGTCTTTCTATTTGGAAAATGGGGAAACTGAGGTCTAAAGAGTAGAAAAGACTTGCTCAAAGTCACACAGCAAGTGGTAAAGTCAAGACAAGAGTATTCTTTCCACCATTCCACCCTAGCCTTTGTTGATAAAACATGCTCATACAGGAGACCGCTGGGGGCTTCTGAACCAAAGAGGTTTTTCAAACCCTGACTTTTTGCCTGAGGATTGATGCTAAGTATCAGTTCCAAGGCAGAAGAGTGGTAAGGGCTAGACAATAGAAATTAAGTGACTTGCCCAGGGTCAAACAGCTAGAAAGTGTTAGAGATTACATTTGAACCCAGGACCTGCCATCCCTAGGCCTGGCTCTCAATCCAGTGAGCCACCTCATTGCCCTCTTAGAAAATGAACTTTAAAAGCCAAAAAGGAGGGGGCAGCTAATATTGGGTTGTTGATTCTAAGATGGAAAGTAAGAGTTAAAAAAAAAAAACCAACCCAAAGATTTTATATTTGATCTTGGAGAGTTACTGGAGTTTGTTGAACAGGGTGGGGTTAGATCAGTACTTCTTTTGGGAACCTGTCATCCGGTATATTTGCTAGCCAATATAGCTTTGTGTCATCTGCAATCGAAGCATCATGCCATCTATATCTTTCTCCAAAGTATTAAAATATAGAATATAAGAAAGAAGTTTTGCAAAAGATAGAGGCTTGCTTTGCAATCAGGTTGGCTTACAATGGAACGCAAGGGAAAAGTTCCAAGGAGGATCAGGAAGAGATATAAAGAGGACCAGAGTGCTCGAGAGTCTCTTTTTGGTTTCTGGCTTGGAGGAGCTGGAAGAGATCACTTCCTGTCAGGGAAAATAATGGATTTTCTGTGGGATTTTTTGTGGGAAGCCATTTGATCCGGCAGCTGAGGGCCTTTTGATCAGCTATCCAGTCTCCAAATAGATATATATCAACGGGACTTCCATCTGTTTCTTCCTCTTATGATCTGGCGTTCCAGGTTTTGAATTATATCTGAGTTATTGAGAAGAAGCCAACCTGAGAAGAATATGCCTGTCTGTCATCAAGGAAACCTGCAGCCTTTTGGCTGAGGCCTGGAGGGTGAGCTTGCCATCTACTCTCACCCTATCAAAGCAACCTGAACTATAAGCTTCTTACAAAGACTATTTTGGAGGGTCAATAATCAGGAAAGCTGGATGGGGAATTTTGGGGAACAGATAGACAGAGTAGGTTGTCGGCAGCAAGACCAGAAGAAAGATCCATGAGCATCTTATAGAACTGGAGGGAGGAGATAAGAGAAATTTAGATTTAGGGAACTTCCCTTTGACCCTCCTTCCTTTACCTGTTTGAAACCTTTTAAATAAACCCTTTTTGTTATTAAAAAAACAAAACAGTTGGATTACATTGTATCACAGATTCAGATCTGAGGCCTACCATTCCGGCCTATCAGCCTGACACAGACAAAGAACAGCACTTTATCAATTTATCATCTTTAAAAGTGAAATAATTCACTTATTTCAAAAGTCAATGATATGGGGGCAGCTGGATGGCTCAGTGGATTGAGAGCCAGGCCTAGAGATGGGAGGTCCTAGGTTCAAATCTGGCCTTAGACACTTCCCAGCTGTGTGACCCTGGGCAAGTCACTTAACCCCCATTGCCTAGCCCTGTAACAAATAAAATTAATATAGAAGGATATATACATATAAAAGATATTAGGGTTTAAAAAAATTAAAAAAAAAGTCAATGATAAAAGTTAATCAACAACAGGGTCAAACAGAGATCTCTGGGACACTCCACTCTTGCCAAGTTGACATTGAATCATTAACAACCATTGAACTTTGAGTCTGACTCCTTAACCAGTTCCAAGTCCACTTAATTGTTTTACCATCTGGTCTACTTTTCTCTTTCTTTCCCAATAGTTAGTATGGCACATATTTTGCTAAAATCCAAGTAAAAATACATCTATAATATTCTCCTGATTGGCTAGTTTTATGGTTCTGTCATAAAAGGAAATGACCTATCCGGATTGACCTATCCTTGAAGAAGCCATGCTCATGCTGGTTCTTCATGATCCCTGCTTCCTTTAATAGATATTCATCGACCACCTCTTCAATGATTCATTCTAGAATTTTCCCAGAAATTAAAGTCATGGTCACAGGCTTATGTAGTTTGCAGATTTTATTATTTCCCTTTTAATGGAAAGAAACAACATATGTCCTTCTCCGTTGTATTACCTCTTTCTTCTTTACCATGATCTTTAAAAAATTTTTTTTTGATGAATGAAAAACTATTTTTTCTCTTATGACCTTTCAGACGTCACTGATGGTGGCTTTGCTACCTGATGATGTAAATTATCTGGATCAGGCAACTTGAATTCATCGAGGTCAACTAGGTGGAATCTTTCTAGCTCCTCACTTACTTACTCCCAGTTAGTCATTTTAATTTTCTTTGCCAATGCAAAAAACAAAAAACAAAACCCAACCCTCAAGATGAAACCTAGAAGCAAAATGAGATTTGTGTAGCCCAATTTTCTTTACTGTCAGTTATCATTGTCCCATCTATCTTGGGTTATGGAAAGATACCACCTGGGCTTTCCCGAGCCCAGCCAATACCTCTCATCTCTGATGTGACATTAGGGAGGGACATTTGGTCTTGCCCAAGACTCCTAGTCACCTACACCAAAATTTTCACATAATCCAAAGGCAGAGAGACAAATGGAGGCTAAGTCTCAGAAATATACTCACCTAAGCTCTTGTAGCTTCATGTACTTCTCAACCACCCATCTGATGACAAGAGTTTGGCTGGATCCTAGTTCATACTGAGAGAGTCTGTAGGGAAATTAGGGGAAAGAAGATTCAGCTGAATTGCACAAACATTTAGTAGATGACTACAATGTGCTGTGTTGGGTATACAAAGTCAAAATGATAGTCGCTGATCTCAAAAAGCTCTCATGTTTCTTTTGCATAAAGTCTATAATCTTGTGCCTCTCTCAGCTCTCCCCAGTCTTAAAAAATGCTGCCACTGCCAAGAGGAGGTGATTTATAGAAAGACCTTCAAGAGAAGGGTCATATGTGAATCCAGGAAAGTTCTAGGTTCATCTTGGGATTGGATGATATTATCTTAGTGCTGAGATATTTAGTCTTGGGTCCATGAACATAATTAGTTTCCTTTGAAATCCCATATATTTTATACATTAAAAATATGATTCGGATAAGGGATCCATAGGCTTCACCAGACTGCCAAAAGGGCCATGATACAAAAAAGGTTAAAGACTTGTGCGAAGGAAATTTACCATCCCCCCTTTCTGGGGTCAGGCAGGTGATGTTGACTACCTGGCATGAGCCTGAATTTGACCCAGAGGTGAGGATTGTGTGAAGGAAATCATTGAGTGAATTGGACTTCGAGGATAGAATAGCAGCTGGAAAAAGGCAGCAATAGAGTCAATTGATCACAAGACATGGGGCAGGATGGATGTCCCCTGCCCTTTCCCCTGGATTTCTCCCTGGGTGGCTCAGGCAAAATAGAAAGCCATTGTTGGCTCCTGAGACATGATGTGTGAGTTAGTGGGTGGAGAAAAAGTTTGGTAAACTGAGGCAAGAGGGAATTTCTCTCTCTTCTCTTCTGTGTTTGTTGCTAGCTGGACTTCCCTATGAGCATGGATAGGGGACCCTAATGGAGGTCAAAGAATAGCAAGCTAAATGGAGAAAAAAAGAAAAGTACTTATATCTCTCTTCCCTATTTTCCATCTTTCCCCCTGCTTCTTTTGATTAATAAAATGATTAATTTATGGCCTGTCTCATAATTTTCCCTCTTATAGAACCCTGGCTTAGTGAGTTAAAAAAAAGTTCAGGGTAGCTGGGACCAGTAAATTCCAAGAAGACATATCATGTTAAGTATTTACTACTAAGATGTTAAAGAATATTTCTCCCTTCAACATGGCCTTCTAATGATGGTCACCAAAGTGTCTCTGGAGTTCTTTTTGAAATTGAAAGGGGACTAAGAGTGTCCAGTTTTGTTATGGGGAGACTGAGGCTGATGGACAGTTGGAGCTCCATAGTTCTTAGTTGCTGTAGGGTTAAAGCCAATCAGCTATCCATACTAAATCCTTTACCAATATGGTGAGCCACAAGGGAAAGGAGGAATACTAGGCTGTCTAAGGGAAGGCGGAAAAAGACTAAGTCAGAGCTTTTGTATTTATTAGTAATAGGATCCTGCCATGAACTGCTCCTGTACTTCCAGCTAGTGAGGAGAAGGAACAGTAGAAAGAGGAGAAGGAAGAGAAAGAGGAGGACAAGAGAGTATAACCCAGGTTGAAGACATAAGCAGCTTCAATAAAAGTCTGTCTGAATTCCTGCATGGTAGACCCTTCCTGGGTTATTAAGTGAAACTGGAAATTTGAGACCCTTCTCTTCTAGACCTCACAAAGCCCTATTTGTACCACTCCAATGTACTTGTTGTATCTTATACTATAATTATTTGGGTTTGTCTTGTATATACTTACTAGATTATAAGCTCTATGAAAGAAGAATTTAAATAAGGCTGTGCCTTATTTAAATTTTGCATTTTCCCCATAACCTGGCTTAGAACCTCACACAGAGAAAGCACTAAATTGCTTGTTGAGTTCATTGATTTAGAATTCTATTCTATAGGCTGCCACCTTATCAGGACACGTAACTGTCCACTAGGTGGGGAAAGAGAGAATGGGGATGACTCCATGTAACTCATATTCACTCTTGAGGAGAGAATGCAAAGCACATGCCTCATGGATCAAGAGAGTCATCTTGATATGGGTGAAATGCCCATGTGCTCTGCCTAGACCTGTCTGTATAACTTTGAAATATGGTGCTTAATAAGTCTATGACATATCAAATTAATATTGGCTTATCAGGGTTAATAGATTAACCAATTAAATCTTCATACCATGGGGCAAGAGAAATTTCTGTTGTGTTCCATGGGATTAAATTAACTGTGCAAAGGGCTCTGGAGGATTTATTTAACATTAGGGCCTAGGTGCATTCACCCCATCACCCTAGACCCAGCCTGGAACACAGAAGAACCACTTGATACTAGAACTTACCTGAAAGTCGTAACTCCAGAATTCTCTGTCTCCTGGGGAAACACTTCCTCAATTTGGAGGAGGAGTTCTTGCCTGGAGATGCTAGAAGAAAGAAGAGCAGTGTACCTTAAGGGGAAGGGATGTTGTAGTTGGGGGTAGCTGAAAAGGTCAAAAGAGAAGAGAGCCTTCTGCCTGGACCTTTTCTGTCATCTTATTAGAAGATCATAGATTTTTAAGCTGGAAGGGACTTTAGAGGGAATGAAGTCTAACCCTTCTTACCTTATAGATGAGGAACTAAGGCTTGACAGATTAAGGGCCATATCTAGGATCCTACAGTTATTATACATCTAAGGCAGTATTCAAAGCTAGGTTTTCCTATGTAATCTATCTACTACATACCATGATGTCACTGAGAATATATCAAGGACTAAATGACCCCTAAAACTGTTCTTAAGTAGCTCTGTAAAAAAACAAAAATTTTTTCTTTCAGTGTATGATCCTTGACTTCCAAGAATCATGGAATATTAGACTCAAAAGGGTCCTTCAGGATCTTCTGGCTCAGAGAGAAGTGACTTGCCCAAGGCCACAAAACTAATAAATTATAGAGCTGGGGTCTTGGTCCCGGGATTCCTGACTTCAAGTTTAGCATTCTTTTCACTAGAATTCCCTGTCCACCCTCTCTATCTCTGGTGACCAGAAATTCAAATTCAAATTGGAAAATTTCAAATTAAATTTCAAATCAGTTCATGTTCTTCTTTGATAACAGTAAGAGGGTAAAGAGTTATCCTGGATCATCTGTTGTTCACAATGCTCTCCCTGTCCCCAGTTCTCCCTTGTTCCCCAAAGGGAAGAATTGGAATGAGAGATGAATTGGTCATGGAAATTCTCTAGTCTAATTCCCACATTTTACAAATGAGGAAACAAAGACTTGTCTAAGGTCACATAGGCCATAAATGGAAAAGCTAGGATTTGAACCCAGGGCCTCTGGCTCCACATCCAGTATTCTTTCCACTGCACCATCTCTAAGGCTCTGTAATTTATGGAACCATTCCCAAAGCAGAAAAGAGTAAGCTTTAGCTCTGTGTACATGCTGGGGGTCTGATTTTAGAAACTCTGGATCCTCAGGTTCCTTTCTGGCTCCCTTACCTTATCTTGGTGATATTGCCTGAAGTATGGATGCCTGCCTCCAGCAATGAGGTGACACTGGTTTTGGCCACCCATGGCTCTTCAACACTGCAATTAGAACCAGATATGGACTTTTCAGAGATAGCAGGGGAAGGGAACCTAGAGCCTATTTAACACTTTTTAAAAGTTCTTTTTTGTTGTTGTTCTCAGTCTATTTTTTTAATCCTTACTTTCTGTTTTCATAATAACCCTAAGAGAGAAGGGCATGGGCTAGGCAAATGGGATTAAGTGATTTTTCAAGGGTCACATAGCTAGGAAGTATCTAAGGCTAGATTTGAATCCAGGTCCTTGTGACTCCAGGCCTAGTACTCTATCCATTGTGCTATCTAGTACTTCTCTCAGTCTATTTTCCCTAGATCCAGATTGCAGACCACAGAAATGTGAGAAACACCTTTTTTGGGGGGGATAGAGGTGGCAACAGATTAGTCAAAGGAGGTTCTAGGTTGTTGAAAAGAACTGTTCTAGGTACATCATTAAAAACCCCTACAACCCCAAATATCTCCAAAAATGGCTCAGGACACTACAAAAGAAGCCATGGGCTTTGATTTCCCATGTTCCACCCTTGCTATATATCAAAGAATTTCCTAAATTTGACTAACTCTGCCTATAAGGCATACCTGATTCTCAGTATCGCTGAGGGCATCTTTACTAAATTCAAGAGGAGTTTCAGTCCTTCCAGTGATACTGTATTATTGGCCAATCTAGGAATAAAGATTTTTGGAATGAAGTCCAACCCAGGCTTAGCACAGGAGTGGAAGACACGAGAATGGCTTCTTCCCATGGAGGAAGAACTGCCCTAGGGAGCCAAAGGCACTTGAGGAGAACTGAGGGGGGAAGAGGGCTATCAAATCAGTAATATCTTTTCCTTGATTAGTAGGATCTGGCTCCAGGATTCGACAGAACCCCAGAAGGGAATTCTGGTTGTTAGACAATAGAAAGACAAATGGGAAGTAGCGGAGAGAGCATCAGGCCATCTCTTTAAGTCATCTCTTGTCCAATCCTCCATCCCATAGGACATTACCAGTCACAAAATAATAACATCAACAATGCCCTATGTGTGGAGAGAGCTAACTTTTATATATGATGTTCTTTCATGTACGGTCATGCACAATATTATTTTATCCTTTGAATAATTCTGTGTGGTAGGCAGTGCAGGGATTATTATTCAGTTTTACAGAGGATAAAACTAAGGCTCAGAAATAGTAAGAATCAGCACTGGTTTTTCCCTTAGTGGCAGAACCATTAGAGTTCAATTTTGTGGTTGAACCCTTTAGCCTATGATGGTACAATCTATGGAGTTCTAAAAATATCATTCACTCAGCCAACACTCCAGGTAGGTGGATGGCAGCTGGAACCTTGGATTGGAACCATTTTGTGGAGGCACTGCCCTGAGTGCATGGATATAGCTGCTCCTTTCAGAAGGTGCTGTGGTGTTCTAGAAGGGCTCCAGGATTGAATTCCAGCTCTGCTACTTTTTTATCTCTGTGACTATAAGCAAGTCACTTCCCCTTTGTGGATCTCATAGAATCAGAGATTTAGAGCTAGAAGGGGACTTAAATTTCAGTTAGCCCAACTGCTTCATTTTATGGATGAGGAAACTTAAGCTCAGAGAAGTTAAATAATTTACACAAAGTCACATAGTTAGTAAATAGCAGAGCCAAGATACAAACCCAAATCCTCTCACTTCAAGCCCAGCTGCCTTTTCACCAACCTGTCAGGATCAGATCTCAGGATACCTACTGGTGAAGGGCCAGTTCTCTAATGGGACAGAGAATCTATGACTCAGCTTGTGTATCACTCTGCCCACTTTCTCTTCTTCCTTTGTAAAGTGAGGGATGTAGACAAGATGATTTCTAAGTTCCCTTCTAATTTTAAATCTCTGTATTCCAAGGATACACATATAGGATGCATACATAAGGACTGGTGTTTGATTATCCTGACTTTCAATCCAGAATTCTTCCTACTCTACCAAATTGTCAAACACATCCCACAGGCAACAGATATTTATTAAATATCTACTGTGTGCAGGGACTAGAGTGAGTCACTAATAAATAAATAATAACAGATGAAAGAGAACACAGTCCATCCTTTAAGATAACACTGATATGTTTGGAGCCTGCAGAAATTTCCCAACTGGGAGCTCTTCCCAGTTAGGGTTGATCTTGGTTGCTTACATGAGGTCAGTCAGTTTTGGCACTTGCCCCACCAGGGTGGCCAGTTTGGCGATGTCCTCCTGCTGGAAGTTGAATCTGGTCAGCCTGAGAGGGGAAGAGAATGGAGAGGGGGGATCATGGTCAGGCTCATCAGAGAGACCCTGTAGCCTGAGAATGAACTAAGGGTTTATTAAGTTCCAGCTGTTTGCTCAGCACTGGATGGAAAGCTCACTGTGGGCAAAGATTTGAACTAGAGCTGGGGCAGTACACAAATCAGTCCTTGCCTTTGGGGAATGCACAATCTAATGCAGAACTTTCTAACCTGAGGCCTATGAATTTGCTTTTTAAAAATATTTTGATAAGTGTATTTCAATATAAATGGCTTGTCTTGTAATTTTCAGATTTTATTTTATGCATTTAAAACATTACTCTGAGGAGGACTCCTTAGGCTTCTCCAGACTGTTAAAGAGATCCACAGCACAGAAAGGGTTAAAAAACTCCTGATCTTATGGAAGGGACAACAAAACACCAACAAGACAAACACATCAAAAGGCTAAGATGCCTACAATCAATATTATGCCCATTTGTGATTCCAGAAAATGTTATTCCAGAGAGGTGATAGATTTCGGGTACAGAAAAAGACATATGTTTTTATGCATGGAATTTGTTTTGTCTGACTGTGCATATTTGTTACAAGAAATTTATTTTTCTTTCCTTCCCAGTGTGGTGGGAGAGTGGGAGGAGAGAAATACAATCATGTTCATTATTTTTTAAATTGAGAGGTGGTGGTGGGGTGTGTGTGTGCTACATATGTGAAATGTTACATGTGCTTCCAGGTGAGTGTACTTTATTATTAGTTTTACTTAACTGTTTTACTTTGTAACAAGACACCTCTCACAAAGTGGAAATAATCTGAAGTTGTTGGAAATGTAAAAACAAAACACATCAATAAAACTTAAAAAAAAAGATAAAATGAGAATTCAAGGTCTGAAGCAACAAATGACAATGAAATGGATGATCCAAGCTAGACAGGCACAATCTAGAAAGGCTTCCTAAGAGGAGTTATGGAATTGTAGATGTGGAGTTAGTGGGGATCTTGAGGCTGTGGAGTCCACTTTCCTCATTTTACAGAGGAAGAAACTAAGTCTCAGAAAGGAAAAAGGAATTTCCTAAGGTCTAGCAGATGTCAGAACTAGGATTTGAACCTAGATCTGCTGTCTTTAAATTCAGTGCTCCATCTATTATATTATGCTACCAGGATTTTGAGGAAATAGAGATATAGTTGGAGGAGAAGAAAGGAATTAACCACCCAAAGAGAGAGATCTAATTTCCCTTCCCCTCTCTATCTACTCCAACCTCACATTACCTCAGGGTCTTTCTGGCTTCTGGGTGTTCTGTGAACTGTATCAGAAACCTCTGCTCCGGGTCTAGGCTGCATAGAGAGAAGAAAGTGATATCTGATAGAAACAATGTATAGTGAGCCCTGATCATAGGGAACAAGGGATAAGATGACAGGACCAGGGTGGACCACAGGATTTCAGACAGAGCTGGCAAAGATCTTTGATATAATTTAGTCCAACCTATCATTGTTTACATGGAAAAACTGCAGTCAAAAGAAGGGAAAGCACTTGTCCAAGGTCACAAAAGAAGTAAGTGTCAGAGCTGGGAGTAGGATTCAAGTCTTCTGACTCCTAGACCAATAGTCTTCCCCAAAATATCAGCACCCAAAAGACTTTGAGAAAATGAGTTGTCACTGTTTATCCTCTTTTCTCTTGCTATTCTGAGGAGACCCCCATATTCTAATGGCAGGAAAAGTGAAATTAGAGGGTGGGTCACTCACCTCACTGAGACTTCATGGACCTGTCTGTAGGCAGAAAGAGCAGTGATGAAGCGCAGAGCACCCTCCCAAGAGATATCATTGTGGCTTAGGCTACAGTGGGAAAGAAGAAAGAAGGGACTAGAGCTATGTGATGGAGATCCTTGGATGTCACTATATGGAGAACATCCATGGAGAACTTCCCTTCTGACTCTTCTCCTCACGCGTCAAATGATTCTTAGGATCAAGAATGCCAGTCCCTTAGCTCCTCCTCATCTATCATTGCCGCCATCATCATCATCATCATCATCATCATCATCATCATCATCATCATCACAACAACAACAACTGGCATTTATATGGCGCTTTAAAGTTTGTAAAGTATTTTACAAACATTATCTTATTTGAGTTCTACAACAACCATATAAGAAAGGTTCTACAGGTGTTATCCCCATTCTATAGATGAAAAAACGAAAGGTCCAAAGGATTAAATAACTTGTCCAAGGTCACAGAGCTAGTTAATTGTCAAAGTTAGGATTTGAACCTATATATTCCCAGCTCCAAATCCACCACTTTAGCCTCTATATTATTTCGCATCTAGTTACATGCTTTTGGATCACCTCTGTGCCCCCAAACACTCCATCCTCAGGAAGAGATGGTGCTGGTCTTTCATTGAAATCAGATCATTATTCGTTTGCTAGGAGTCAATTAGCCTGGTGAGTTGGAACAGTGTTAATGAGGACAAGGCGTCAGGTTCAATCTTTAGAGGGCCAGTTTTGGAAAAAGAGCACTACTATTTATTGACTACAGTTTACTGCCTTCTCCTTCATTAACCTTTGCCAACCACAACTTAAATACATGGCTTGAAACCAAGGGGACTCGGATGAGAAAGCAGGAGTGGCTAATTATACCACTATCCTCACTGCCAGGGACATAGCTCAAGGCAAGAAGTAAGATAGGCTGAAGTGAGATTTCTGGATTATTTGTAAATATCAATGATTTGTGCTTTCCTTGCCATCGATGATTATGCAACTCAAGTTCACAAAAGAAGGACTATTTGGATAAAATGAATAGCAAGAATAAGACTTTCAGGGGGCAGCTAGGTGGCTGAGTGGATTGAGAGCCAGGACTAAAGATGAGAAGTCCTAGGTTCAAATCTGACCTCAGACACTTCCTAGCTGAATGATCCCAGGCAAATCATTTAACCCTCATTGCTTAGCCTTTTCCATTCTTCTGCTTTGGAACAAATATACATTATCAATTCTAAGATGGAAGGTAAGGGTCTATTTAAAAAAAAGAGACTTTCAGCTCTGGTCAATGTCTTATCTCCCCTGTATCTAGCAAGAATTCTTTTTTATACAGTAAGTGGGAAGAACAAGGGACAGGAAGGACCTTAATTTTTCCTGAAGAGAAACCAGAGTGATACTCATCCTTATATCTTTCCCTTCTTTACAGCAGAGTTAAATTTTTTCCCCTTAATTTCCTATCTTGAGTCAAGTTCTTAGTCCCAAAAACTTGGGGTTCTTATCTAAAGGTTGCCCAATCAGTGCCTTCAGCTGATGGTCTCTTTATGTATTCCCCAACTTCATCCACTTCTCTCCCTTTATTCCATCTTTGCCTCCCCTCAATCCTGTAGGATACTCCCTTTCTTACTTGAGTGAGCCAGAGAGATTTATCTGAGGTAAATGCTCCAGAAGATATTTGAGTCCTTCATCACCCAGCAAGTTTCCTGACAGACTGTACAAGACAGAAAAAGACTATGTTACAGACACTTATTGGAAGTTCATTACCAGCATCACTATCACTGCCATCAGCAATCTTTATCCATTTGCCTTAATAAGCATACACAAAACCCACAACTTCAGGAATTCCAGAAAATTGAATAGATATAGACTTGCCTTCAAGGGGCTTATACTATAGTAGAAGAGATGAAGAAACAAAAGAAACAGATAATATCCCAGAGTACTACATGGGAGAAAGCCAAGCCCAGATGATACCCAAAGCCAACCCAAGATGAGAATGCTCAGTGATACTCCCTCAGCATTGCACCTTCCATCTCTCTATCACACAAGGCTATTTTTTAGAATGTGTCTCTGCCTCTGATAACACATGTATAACTCAATGGAATTGCTTGTCAACTCTGGGAGGCGGTTTGGTAGGGGGAGGGAGACCACATGAATCATGTAACTTTGAAAAACCTATGTTTATATTTGTTATTAGAATAAAATAAAATAAAGGAAAAAAATAAAATTACCATTCATCATTAAGAAATAATGTATCCCTGCCTCATTTCTTCCTCCCAGAATCCTTGTCCTCCTTCAAGGTGTGAACTCCATGAAGCTTTCTCTGAACCCTCTCCCTACGAGTTGCTCATGGTCTCTCCTTCCTCACTTTACCTCCTACTATGGCTATTTGTATATCTTCCCAGTAGGCTGGAAGTTCCTCCAGGACAAAGATGGTTTTTAGTTTTGTCCCTCTAGCACCTAGGACAGCTACCTTACATACTCACCTATTTCTTAATTTTTCCCCTAGCTCTAACTTACTCAAGGTGACTCAGATCTTTGCACTGTCCTAGAGTCCAGCACAGTTGCTTTATATCCACTTGGCTGATGCAATGACCTGTGAGCCTGCAGAAGGAAGGATAGATAGAAGATAGTGTCAGCAGCACAAAAGTTTAGGGTCTTGACCTTATCCTCTTTCCTACAGGTGTGCTGCTCCTCTCTCTGGTTGCTCTATTAGGACAACAATAACAATAAGGGTTAGCATTTAAAAAGTGCTTCAAAATTTGCAAAGCGCTTTACAAATACATAGTCACTACATCAAAAATCTTTGGCAAAATCCTGACAATTATACTATCCTTGATAGTTTAAAGCTAGTCTCACAAATCTCCAGGGGAGGATTATTAGAAGGGCTGCAAGTTCCTAACGGATAAAAAAAACAAAAAAGCAGGGATGGTCAAATTATGACCCTGGTGATGCCCCAGAGTTCCTTTAAGGGATAGAATATATGAGCTCAGAAGGTCACAGCTTGGTGTCAAAGTGACCAAGATTGTGGCTTCTCCAGTAGCTTGACTCTTTTATAGCTATAAGCTATGCTCCTAAACTAGGCCAACCATCTCACAAGTGAAAGCCTTTGGCCCCAAGGAGGAGACCTGGAAGAGGAAATGTGGATGGTTTGGTGAAAATATGTACCTACTGATGAAGTCACAACTCAAAGCAACTGTCTTACCAATGGAGACTTTACCTTCCTGCATCATAGTTGGCATTATTATCTCAGAATCAATAGCACATTTTATTCCTTTGATAGCCAATCATTCTATGCTATGTATTTGAACTCCCAGTGTTAAAAAGATTGGGCTAGTTGGGCTGTCAGTCCGGGCATTGGCAATATCTTTAACCTCAGCTGGGAATCCCTGAAATGGGCATGTGAAGGTTGCCTTACCCACAGGATACTCCTTTCCTCTTGCCAGGAGTAAAGTACAGGCAAGCAAACTCCCTGGACCTGAAATATATTTAAGCACATATCAGGACTCCTCTTGTAGCTTTCACTGCCAAAGCCAGATCCCAGAATGCCCCAATAATCCTCTTAAGGGACCAGGCATAAGGATGGAGAATCTGGGGCTCAACCTATAGATTCCTTCATCTTGAGGAAAGGGATCACAGAGCAAGTTCCATGTTCTCTCTCAACCTTCAAGGAGACCCTGATTTAGATGAGTGGTACATGGAACCCTCAGACCTGACTCATCTCAGGGGACTTGTTATTCCCATGGGATATGACCACATACCTGACTTCCACCTTTTGAATTTGTTTACATAGGCTAACAGCACTGGCCAGCAAGAAGGTGCTCTTTAGAGACAAAGTGGTCTGACTGAATCTGTGAGGGATGAAAGGAAAGAGAAATCAAATCACTAAGAAAGAATTCAGACAAGAAACTAGGAGTTTCCCCATTTCTTAATTGTAGTATGGTTTCTTTCACTTTCAAAGATGGTACCACTGTCTCCATTCACCACTGAGAGGAACACTCTGGGAGTTGAACAAGAGGTTTCCTAGCAAATTAAAAAGAACATTGGACTTGCATTCAGGAGATTCAGTAGAACTTAGTATTAGTCCTGATTCCATCACTTAACTAGCTAGGTGACTTATAAGCAAGTCACTTTACTTTTCATTTCTCTGAGCCTCAATTTCCTCATTAGCACAACAGACTTACAAATACCTATTATCACTGCCTCAAGTGGACAGAGTGCTCCAAAAGGAAGATTTCCCCTTCCTAAGTTCAAATCCAACCTTGGCTTACTGTGAGACCCTAATTCACTTAGCCCTGTTTGCCTCAGTTTCTTCATTTATAAAATGATCTGGGGAAGATAATGGCAAATAATTCTAGTATCTTAGTCACAAACACCCAAAATGGGGTCATAAAGAGTCAGACATGACTTAAAAATAACTAAAAACCAACTCTCCTTGCCTTATAGAATTATCATGGTTTTCAAGAGATAATATATAGTATTCTCAGAGCCTCAGTTTCCTCATCTAACAAATAAGACCAGTAATACTTGTATTGGGGGCAGCTAGGTAGCTCAGTGGTTTGAGAGCCAGGCCTAGAGATGGAAGATCCTAGGTTCAAATCTGGCCTCAGATACTTCCAAGCTGTGTGACCCTGGGTAAGTCACTTGACTCCCATTGCCTAGCCCTTACTACTCTTCTGCCTTAGAACCAATACAAAGTATTGATTCCAAGGTAGAAGGTAAGGGTTTTTAAAAAGATACGTATATTACCTTCTAATGACAAGCTACTGTAACATCAGCTCCTAGATCTAGAGCTGGTATGGACTTCAGAAGGGAAGGAATCCAACCCACTTATCTCATAAATGAAGAAACCCGGGTCTAATACACAGATATTGGTACCAGAGGCAGGATTTGAAACTATGTCCTCTAACTCCAGAGTCAAAGTTTCTATTATCCACTCATGTTCTTTTGACTTATTTATCATTTGTGAAAAGGCCAAGGTTAAGGGTATAGTCTGGGCCTGTAGGATGGAGTAAGCAACTTAGCTTACCCAGGGACAAAACAGGTGTCTTTGACCTCCTTACAAGTACACTCTATTCTGTTGAGTTAGCCAGCCCCATTTATGAGCTGCCCTTCCCCTTTCCTGCCAGAGAAATGATCAGACTAAAAGGAGCTGGAGATGTGACAGCTCTTTAGGATTCTCAGAAAGAAAAGCTCTATAGAAATCTAGAGAATTATTATTATTTTTGTCATTATCATACTAGTTTAATTTCCTGTCATATTTTTCCAGCTCAGCTGGTTTTTTTTGGGGATGTTCTTTCTATGTATTTTCCCCCCTCTAACAATCTTGCCATCCCTTAGCCCTGCAGAAAATATTTAAAATAAATCCTTTCATTTGAAAGTCCAATCTGAAATGGGGAAACTAGAGTTCTAAATACAAATGAGGCCACTGCTCAAAAACACTTTCCTTGTACGTGCCTGATTGTGACCTTTACAAATCTTTTCTGAAATATACTGCACTTGTAAGTTCCCGTTCCCCAGGTCCTTTCTGTTCCAGGTACCACACACCCTATACTATGTTTAATTTGGTTTCCCAGTGACTTTAGAGATGATAATAATAATGATCCCTCACATCCGTGTATAGTACTTTGCAAGTTCCAAAGTCTTCCTAATTCATTATCTGATTTGGTACCTCCAACCACCCTGTGAAGGAAGCAGGACAAGGATGATTATTTGTATTTTAAAGATAAGGAAATATAGGTTTGGGAAGAGAAAACTACTTGGCCATAGTAATAAAGTAAGCACGTGGTTGAACCAGAATGGGAATTTAAGGTCTCTTATCTCTGCCTTTTGAAACCAGGGAATAATAAAGAGCTAATGTATCATATGATTTTGCCAAGAAAGGTTCCATGAAATTAGTGAAAAGAAATATTTTAAAAGTTCTTACTGTAATAGGTTCAGACTATGGAGCTGGGGTAGGTGGTCCAGTAATTCCTCAATGCTCTGATCACTCATAATAACATGGGAGAATCTGTGGAGGGAAAAATCCAGCAGCAGTTACAGACCAAAATGAAGGACTGTGTTTAGTGCAAGAAGGTGAGGGAGATAGAATGACTAGTTTATTTTTTTAAACTCCTACTTTCCATCTTAGAATCAATACTGCGTGTATTGGTTCTAAAGCAGAAGAGTGGTAAGGGCTGGGCAATGGGGGTTAAGTGACTTGTCCAGGGTCACACAGCTAAAAGGTGTCTGAGGCCAGATTTGAACCTAGGGCCTCTCATCTCTAAGGGCTGACTCTCAATCCATTGAGCCACCCAGCTGCTCCAGGATGACTAGCTTATTGTTACACCTGGAGAATTTGATATTTATTAAGTGCTTGCGAATGAGGCAACTATTCTAGATACTGAAGATATAAGGATTAAAAATGCTCCTTGCCTTTGAGGAACTTTTAACCTTCTGAGGACACAGCATTCACAAATGTACATATACACACATATAATAATACTAAATTGAGGGAGGAGAGAACATAAGCAACTAGGGGGATGGGAAGAAAGGGAATGTAGGGAAACTTTATGGAAGAGGTGATGACAGCTGAGCCAAGACTAGAAGACAAAGATTCTCAGAGAAAAAGATGAGGATATGGAATATTTCAGAAGGGAGACAGTTTATTTGAATGCATACAAATGGGAGAAAGGAAAGAACCAGAAGTTAGTTTGACTGGATTCTCGAGTTCCATGGAGGAGAAAGCATCAGATAAGATTGGAAAAATAGGTGGGAGCCAGATTGCAAAACACCTTAAATTTTTTTTGTTTACTTGCTTGTTTTTTAAAACCCTTAACTTCTGTCTTGGAGTCAATACTGTGTATTGGCTCTAAGGCAGTAGAGTGGTAAGGGTAGGCAATGGGGGTCAAGTGACTTGGCCAGGGTCACACATCTGGGAAGTGTCTGAGGCCAGATTTGAACGTAGGACCTCCTGTCTCTAGGCCTGGTTCTCAATCCACTGAGCTACCCAGCTGCCCCCCAAAACACCTTAAATTTTAGATTGAGTTTGTAGTTTATTTTTGATGCAAGGGCAATAAGATAACTATTGAAAGTGCCCGAGCAGAGGAATGATAGTCAGACTCTTCTTGGCCACTGGGTGGAGGATATAGAAAGGAAGTGAGATGAAAGGTCTCCAGCCAAACATGCAGGGCTCTTTATTTGACCCTTTCCAGAGATCTCTTTGAGGCCTTTTGCAAGCTAACCTAAGTTGAATCTAAAAATGGGAAATCACAGAATACCAGAGTTGGAAGGGACCTCAAAGATCCTCTAGTTTAACCTGTAACTAAATAAGAACCCCCTTTTTGCTTCCCTCAACAAGTAGTTATCCAACATGTGCCTGAAGGTGCTTCACAGTGAATGAAACTCACTAAACAGTCCAATCCATCTATGAATAGGTCTAATCAATGGGAAGTTTTCCCTCACAGTGAATCTAAATTTCTCTGTGTGTAACTTCTACCCCACTACAGTAAATATTCATCAGTTGAGGGTGGGTTTGATGGGTTTTTTTTTGAAAGGAGAAAAGTCAATGGGAGTCCAGTCTGTTGAATAAAATGAGGCATCCAAGAGGGCAAAATTCTTGGTTGAAAAATTAAGTAGGAAGATAAAGTTAAGACATTGGTTTTGTCTAGTTTGCCAGCTGCTTCTGAAGACTTAGTCAAGGCACTGAACTTCTCAGGGCTTCAGTAGAAACTCCACAGTCTCTTCCAGCTATAAATATGTGATTCTAGTGAGATAATTTTCAATGAAGAGTTCCCAGACTGCTCTAAGAAAACTGCTCTAAGTAAAACTTTTAGGATAAATATCGAATCTCTCAAGGAAATTACTGAGAAGGATCACACTTATGTGGGCTAGAATCAACTAGGACTGTTCTTTCAAGTACAATATAATTTATACAATACACATACCTACACACAAATGAATATGTATATATAGAATATAAAATAGGAGATTGGGACTTAAGGAAGAATCTGTGTTCATCAAAGAGCGTTTATTAGCCATCTGAATTCAAAGGAAATAAGATTCTGAAAAATCCTGTCTATAAAATGCTTCCATTCAACCTAGCAAGGAGAGAAATGGCTAAATTCCAGAATGGCTAAGGTATAGTGAGGAGAGTAGCCACCCAGAATATGTTTATATGCCAGTTGGTCAGGCTCCCACTACCACCCTGACCACCATATTTTCTTAGATAATGATAGAGAGAGCCCAGGATCCTGAACCCTAAAGCCTTGGTAATGTCAATGCTTCCATTCAGTGCCTGTAATCTCTGCCTGGCATTTACTCCTGCAGGTACTACAGCTACTACAGCGACATCCATTGAAGACCCAGAAAAGAAAGTTCTTGCCATCAAAGTCTTTGACCCTGTCAAATGGTTCACCATCAGAAGCTGATATATATTATCAGTAGATGTAATATTTGAGAAGAGTCATTATCATCTATTTTACTGTTCCTCCTAAGGGCCATGAGACCTTTCTATCTGACTTGCAGCTGAAACCTTGCATATGAGTAGTCTCCTTCATTAGAAAGTGAGCTCCTTGAGAGCAAAGATTACCTTACTTTCAATTCCTCTCCCCAGAGCTTGGCATAGTGCTTTGTACATAGAAAGCACTTAATAAATGTTATTGATTTACTCATGTGAAACAGGAAGACACAAAGAGATCAATCTAAGGCAGAAAAGTTTTGCTTCCCCATTTTCTCCTTTTAGTGGTCAGAATCACTTTTGGAGTAATTATTGGGAAGGGACAGATTAGTTGATGGCCAGGGCTAAGCTAAGCTCTCCAACCTCCCACTCTGTGGGATCTCCAACATATGACTTTTTACCTGAGTCTCTTTCAGCAGGGGTTTTTGGAACCCAGAGGCCAAACAAACTGCTTGGTGTTAATTCAAGGCCAGGTAGACGCTAAAACCAGAACCATTAAAGGAAGCAAAAAATAGAAAACTCTCTGTCACACCCCTACCAATAAGTTAACTTGAAAACTATTTTAGGAGTATTTTCATGGAGGATGAAACAACCCAAAATCCTGGGTTTTATCCCTCAACCAGCAACTTATTTCACCTATTCACAAAATGTCCCTAATTACAGTACACTTACCATATAATTGGCATCTAGGCTATAATGTGGTAATTGAGGGAGGAAGATAGGGAGGGGAAGAAGCTTGAGCCCCTCCCTCAGTGCTTGTCAGCTCTACCACATAGAAAAATGGAATGCCAATGTCCTTCCAAGAGATTCCAAATGATACTTCTAAGTTGGCTCCTTCTTCATCCCCACCCCTGCCCCACTAAATTTTGCCTTGACTACCTCATTCCTTTTTTTATTTATTTTTATTTTCATTCACTTATTTATTTATTTTTTACATCATTCCTTTTTGCCAACTCTTTTGCTAGGCTTTTAGTGACTTCAAATACAAATGAACAGTGACTTTCAATGAAAGGTATACTCTTTCTCATCCGCCAAGCATCTCTGCCTTAAGTAAACCTCTTTATCCTTTCAGAATCCATTCCAAACCTCAGAGCCAAAGGTTGGGGATAAAGAACATTCTCATCTATACATCTTCCCATATATCTTCCTTTCCATTTTTGTTACTACCATTTTAATAAGACCTTCATTTTTCCATATTGCTCACAAACCTGTGCGGTAGGTCATAGATGAATTTTAAAATGAGGAAATTTAAAGCTCAAAAAGGTCAAAAATAGCTTAGTGTGGCTAAGCGACTTGCCTATGGCACACAGAGCTAATTAGAGTCAGAGAAGAGAACAGATTTGAACCTAACTTTCCTATTTGAATTCATAGCTTCTCCCACTCTGCCATACCACACTTTTTCAACATGTTCCCTGTAACTGGTCCAAGCCCTTATGATCTCATACCTGGACTATTTTGAAAGCTTCCAGAAAGGTATAGGCCGGTGATACATATATTTGTTGATTGACTCACTGATCTCTCTTTTTCCAGGTTCTCTTTCACACCCATCTTGCATCACAACGCCAAGTGAATCTTCTTACAATACTATTTCAGTCTTAAAATTGAAAGCCACCAACTTGTTTTACTCATACCAGAACAGGAATACTCACTAAGCCTGGCTGGAGTTGCAGGTGTGCCTAGGGAATGGCAGCTATTTGTGTGCAAAAGGAGCCCTGTGGTTTCCCTGAGAAGATGCTTGGGGAAATCTTAGTTAATCAGTGTCTCTGGCTAGTGGACTACTTCTCTCTTTTCTTTTGCTTTTGGGCTAGGATGAGGGCCAAGAAGGGGGCTAAAAGCTAAATGTTCCCTAACTTGGAGTAACTAGTACCAAAACTGGTCTCTCCTTGCCCCAAATCATCTTCCCTGTTGACTTTTCATAGGACCTATAATTCTTATCAATGCCCTATGGGCTTTAGCTTCAGAGGCCCTTTTAAAAATGGAAGTATTCTACTTGGGAGTGATGACTTCTCAGGCCATTAAAATTCTTTGGCAAGATCAGTTTAGCAGGGTCTTAAGACAGACTACATAGAACAGATCCTTCTTCATAGTGGAATGGCCCAGAGCATTGCACAAAAAGAATAGGCCCTTGGGGACACCATCAGTGGGGACTTAGCGTGGCCCTTGGTGGAAATATTTTGTTAGGACACTGGGCTCTTAGAAGTCCACTAAAGACAAACTTCATCTCTTTTGTATTTCTGCCATGGGTGACATCTCTTTCACATGTGACCATTCCTTGAATACATCTTACCGAAACACATTCATGTTAGAAATAAGCTTCTTGAAGGCAAAAACTGTTTTCATTTTTGTTTTTTTTTTCTATCCCCAGCTCTTAGCAAGACCCTAGCACATAAACGAACACACAAGAGCTACTTAAATGTTTCTTGGTTCACTGACTTAGTCCTGTGTAGATGGCTCCCCACAAACTGGTACCACTAGCAAACCTTTTCTTAGTGGGTAGGCAATACTACCACTCCCAGCATCTTTCAACAGGAGGAAAGGCAAACCCTGGATGGAGTTGGACCATTGTTCTTCTAGGCATCTCTTACCAGTATAAGACTTCAAGTCTTAGAGAAAGAGGCTGGCTGGATTGTATTGGTTATGATGATTATAGGATAACATTAAGTGGATTGAACTTCAGCAGTTATTTCCTTGGCCCCCCAAAATTGTGAGACTGGCCAAGTGCATGACAAGCCTGCTGAGGCATCCCTGCCAGAAAACGGCATCTCTGAGTTACAGGAGAAAAGCAGGGCAAAGTGAACCTGAGAAGACATCTATTCTTCTACTTACTTGATCTCTAGACATCCCCAACATGTCTTCAGAATCTGGAGCAGCTTCTTCAGGTCTGGTGGATCCATTTTACACTCTCGGAGACTGAAATAAAAACAGCAGTGCCAGGGCCTGAAACATTTCTCTTCTGAATTCCCCCAAACCTCCTGTCTTCTGGGAAGACCTTTACTTATCATGGGTTCATCAATTTACAAATGACAGGGCCCTTGGATACCATCAAACTCAACTCCCTCATTTTACAGATGAGAAAACAGGCTGAGAGATTAAATGCATTTTCCAGGGTCACACAGCTAGTACATGTTTGAAATAGGATTTGAGTTCAGGTCTTTCTGATTTCAAGTCCAGCATTCTATTCATTATGTCTCCTGTCTTCCTATGTTCACTGAGCAAAGTTCCATTTTGTAGTATAAGAAGTTTCTGGGGCCTCTTTTAGTCTCTTTCGACAAAAGAAGTTAGAGAGGGAAGAGTACCATACCAAAAGCGCTTGGGGAAATGTGCATTCCCCTCTAGGGATTCCTGTTGAGTCTTCTGCTTTGTCCAGTGTCCAGTGGTACTTTGATCCCTTGGAGAGAGGAAAATACTTTATGAGAAACCCCATTCAGTTACTAGCTAAGTAAGAACTATAAGATGTTTGAGCCAGAAGGGATCTTAGAACATAGAGCATAGAATGTTGGAATTAGGAGGGACCCCAGTGGTTATCTAGTCCAATTCTCTCATTTTCCAGGTGAGTAAACAGGGATTTAGAGTTGGAAAGACTTACTTGCTCAAGGTCTTACAATCCCAGGGTCCCATAATGGTGAATTCAGGAAGCATTCATGATTCCTTTACTAGATATTAGTCCTATCATGTCATGGATCAACGTACTGATCTAGTTTGTGAGTATGTGACGGGTGTGGGGGGGAGGTCATTGGTCATATTTGTCCTTACCTGGTTCTCCCAATGCATTTCACATGGATGGACTGTTGTCTTCCCAAGCTAGAATTCAATTAAACATTTTTAGGTACCTATTATGTGCACTGTACTTGGCACTGGAAAAAAAAAGTTTAGACAAGATAGCATCCTTGCATTTTGCAGAGATAGGAAGTGGGTGAGAATATCACATGTGACATATAAACTTTAAACTATGATACAAAAGACAACCTAAGAATAGAAAAGAGACATAAGCAAAAACAGATAGAAAGGGGGCAGCTGGGTAGCTCAGTGGATTGAGAGTCAGGCCTAGAGACGGGAGGTCCTAGGTTCAAATCTGGCTTCAGACACTTCCCAGCTGTGTGACCCTGGGCAAGTCACTTGACCCCCATTGCCCACCCTTACCACTCTTCCACCTAGGAGCCAATACACAGAAGTTAAGGGTTAAAAAAAAACAGATGGAAAAGGGGGGCTCTTGGAAAGGCCAGAGAACTCATCCCTTAGGACAACTAAAAACTGTCCCCTAAAAATGGAAACAGGACAGTAATTATGCTTCATAATTTATATTTGGCTGGTACTTAGCCAAGGAAACCAAAGCAATGTGAACTCTGGAATCCAGAAATTGAAGGTATCTTTTGATGAACCTGAGATCAAGAAGGGGAAATGACATGAGCGAAGTCACATAGGAAGTAAGATGCAGAACTGAAATGAGGACCCTCTGCTTCCATTATATCATGCTATTTTCTCTACTTCTTAGTGGCCAAATTGTCATATCCATTAGGATAATGCCCATTACCCTGCTAATACCCTTTACTAAACATGAACCAAATCTCCATTATTCACATTAATAGAGTGTGTATCCAGCACAGATAACTAACTAAAAGCCATGAATAATCCAAAACCAATTTGTATTTATCTGAGTCATAATTTTTTGGTGGCAAATTTCCCTTCCTAGGTTCAGGTTGGCATGAACCTTTAGTACCTATTTCCTGAGCACATATAGGCTGGATTAAATTGTCACAGATCCACAGATTGACAAAGTAAAAGAGTGATAATTGGTCAAATTCTGTCTTATGTGACATTTGGAATTTCCCTGCTGGCTTCCTAGGATTAGCTTCATCAAAGGCTCCCAAATACAGATGGTCTAGGACTGTGATGGTGAACACATGGTTTGCATGCTCTGTGTGCCAGAAGGGGCTACTCTGTTCCCCCTCTCCACTGCGCCTGAAGACATTTTTTAAATGCCCTGCCCCTCTGCCCAGCAGCCCAGTGCAAGCACTTCCTCCCTTCTCTTTCTGGGGTAATGAGGGGTTCACAGGCAGCCTGAGGGTGATGTTTGGGCATGCAATCTCTAAAAAGTTCACCAGCACTGTCTAGGACAGTGACGGCAAAGCTATGACACACATGTCAGCACTGACACATGTAGCCATTTTTGATGACACGCGGCTGCATGCGGCTGCATACAGAGAAGTATGGACCACATGTTGAGGATGAAACATTTGCTGTAGTGTAGTGTAGACATTCTGTGCACTATAGATGACAATTCTACCTATATTAATTTAACTATTTTGGTTTATTAAATACAGTTACATATTACAATTATACATTTTTGTTATTTAAACTACAAATATCGTGAAATTGTGGTTTTTTTCTCGAAGTGACACACCACCTGAGTTATGTTCGGTTTTGGGGCGAATTTTGACACACCAGGCTCAAAAGATTGCCCATCACTGGTCTAGGAAGAGACAGAGAGCCAAACTCACCTGATATCTACCTCATAGATCCACTCCAGGTTAGAGAAGGTTGAGGCTAAGCAGAACACAGCTTCCAAAGATGCTCTATTCTCATTCAAACTAGAGAAACATGGGAAGGGGATCATTAAATCAGACCTTCCCAAGAGCTAAAAGTACATTTATGGTATATTCAGAGTAAGATTTTTTTTAAAGGGTCAGAGAGAAAAAACTTATTGACCATCAAAACAGAAAGGGCCTTTGAGATCATTTAGACCAATCAACTCATTTCCTAGTTTTTTAAAATAAGAATTTCTATTAACGTTTTTTGTTTTTTATCTCAGTCATTTATGAATATAAGCTTTTACCTCTTCCCCCAGTAAGTTCTCCACTGAAACAGAGAAAAACAATTAAGCAAAACTACCTAACCCAGTGAGAGTATCTGGCATTGTATGCAGCATTCTGTATTTGCAGTCAAACATCTCTCTAGTAAAAGGATGGAGATGACTTTCCTGAGCTCTAGGGCCAAAATTAAATCCCTTTATTTAAAAAACCCTCCATCTTCCATCATGGCAATGCTTCAACACTATTACTTACAGATGAGTTGCTAATTTGCATTTATGGAGAGAGTTTCTTTGTTGAGAATTTCATATTTCAATGAAATCACGAATTGAGATCTTTCCCTCTCCCTTTCTCCCATTATCTATCTCTGCCTCCTTTTCTCCCCCTATCTTTGTCTGCCTCCCTTTCTTCCTTTCTCTGTCTCTCTCTGTCTCTCTGTCTCTCTCTTTTATGTAACTATATCTATATACCCACATCTATCTATTATGGAAAGAGAAATAATGGGTCATATTCAAATATGCTTTATGGATACAAAGTTCTTTACTTATATTAATCTCATTTAGTCCTCACAAAAATCCTGGAAGGCAAGGAGTACAAATATTATTCCACTTGACAGATGAAGAAATGGAGGCTTAGTAACTAGCCCAAGACCACACAGTTGGCAAAATGGCAAACCCAAAATCAGATTTCTTAATTTCAAGGCTTTATCTGTAAGTAAAAGCAAAGAATAACAGGAGACTTCCTAGAGGGATTCTTCCCTCACCCCCTCACCCATGAATCCCAAGCAGAGGAGTCTTGCTGCAAGGTCAGAATTCAAATTCAAGATAGCTTAGCTCCTTGCCCCACACAGCAGTCAGTTTCCCCAACCCACCAAGTGCCACAGTCCAGCCTCATAACTTACGTCAGCAACTGCAGGGATCTCAGGCCTGGGAGGAAGTGAGTCAGTTTCTCAATGCCTTTGCTGCCCAAACAGTTGTTGGATAAGCTGGGAGGGAGTGGGTAGATCAAAAGGAAAGTTTTCTCTGAATAAAGATGGCTACATGGGAATCGAAGCAAAAGGGAAGAAAACTTCCTTCTGCCCCAGTTTCTAAAGTCTGCCCCTGAGGAACATTGCTCATAGCTGAAATTCCACATTTTGATAGGTTCGATGTTTCTTAAGACTGGGTCTGAATCTTGAAAAGAAAAACCCAGTCTTCTACCCACTTTTTCACTTGGCTAGCCACCCCTGGCCCATGGTTCCTGTCCATGGCTCATAGCCAGTTCCTGCACAATAATACCACAGATATTGGGGAAATGTCATATAGTGACAGTGACTGGGGAAGGACAATGGAGAAGAGGTACTGAGAAATGTTGGTCACTTCCCCTTCCTGATTGGCTGAGGAGTTCATAAAGAATAATCTATCACAATTGCCTAGTCCTTTTAACCCTCAAAGGCACATTCAGGAACGTTATTTTATTTGGTCTTAGGAGGAAGGCAGGGCTGGAATTATTATATCCATTTAACAGTTGAGGAAACTAGAGATTTGAAAACTTTAAATGACTTTTCTGTTGTCATAGTGGGCATTAGTGGCATAGTTGGATTTATTGCTTTGTTGCTTGGTCTCTTGTACCAAGATTATTTCCAGTTATGACAGCAACAGTCTGGTAGAAGACAAAGGGGGACAGAGGCTTTGGCTCCTCATGAATGGATTAGCTGAGGCAAGATTTCCCAGTGTGAAGGGGAACCCTGTCAGGCCCTGGTGAGTTGTCTTGGGAATATGGATGACTTAAAAAATCAGTGATCCATGAGAAAGAGAGCTTAAAGGTACATTGAAGCTTCTGCTACCAGACTTAGCAGACCTGCCATTAGTACTATGGCTCTTCCTGGCCCTGGGGAGGCTGTGGCCTGGCACTCACTCAAGATGGCTGCAATTGCTCAGCTCCCCACACAGCTTCTCAAGGTCCTTGGAGTGGAAACCACAGTGTCTTAGTCTGTAGAGAACAATGACAAAACCATAGGTCTCTAACTCCTCACTCTAAGAGACAAAGGGGAAGGGGGCAGAGCAAGAGTGAAGTCAAGAGATAAAGATAGAACTATAACAAGAGACAGATCTTCAGAGAGAAGTAATCATAGAGAGAAATAATGAATGAGAACCAAGAAGACAGGCACAGATGACCTCAGGTTTTTTGGAGGAAGGAACTATCCCTAGTTCCTCTCTCTCTCTCTCTCTCTCTCTCTCCCTCCCACCTTCCCTGGCCCACCCCAACATTAAAAGAGAAAAACAAAATTCTTATAATAAATATGCTTAGTCTAGCAAAACTAAGTACTAAGAAGCACAGATGGTCCAGAAGGTCAAGAGCTCTAGGGCAAAGGATGGTTTCAATCCTATCCCTTGGGATTATGGTTTCCTTCCAATAAACAGGAGGACAAGCCGCTTCCTCCATATTTCTGTCTTCCATCAAAAGCAGTAGCAATGTTCTCTGACCCTTCAGATACACATATAACAATGGGTTGAAGTGGTTCTATGTTCTGGGAAAGAAAACTACAGAATGAATAATAGAATAGGGTCATCCCTCTAAGGTTGCACAGAGTGGCTGAGGAGGGAGCACCTCTAGAGGGTGGCAAGGGTTATGTTTAGCCTGGGAGCTCCGGGCAGAACCTTGCTCTGTGGATCATTTTAGAGGAAAAGCAGAGAGCACCCATGGCTTGAGCTCCAGACATATTTGGTAGTTTAACCATAACCTGAGTGGCATCCCTGCTGTGGGGTGTGTTTGCTGTCATTGTTGTTTTGTAGTGAATTTTTAAAGAGGAGCTAGATTTCTATTCTAGTCAGTGACCCACCTGCCCCCTTGATCTGTTAAAACAAGAAGTGATTAGAAAAATCATTTCCATCCAAAGGTCCTACCTGATCACCCTGGCAGAAGGAGATGGCAGCTCGGGGCTGTTCTTGGATAGCTGAGTGACTGAAACTGTAGCTCTAGAAAGACACACAGAGAAAATGAGCTATACATACTTCAGCCTAACATTCAAGGTTCTCCATGATCCAGTTCCAAACTGCCTTTCCATCCTCACCTCTTACTATTCCCCTATACAAGCTGTATACTCCATCTAAACTGGTCTTCTATTTTCCAAATACACAAACGATCCTTGCTCAGAAGAGACTCTCTACTTTCAAGAATCTCTGGTCATAGGGGGCAGCTGGGTAGCTCAGTGGATTGAGAATTAGGCCTAGAGACGGGAGGTCCTAGGTTCAAATCTGACCTCAGACACTTCCCAGCTGTGTGACCGTGGGCAAGTCACTTAACCTCCATTGCCTAGCCCTTACCACTCTTCTGCCTTGGAGCCAATACACAGTATTGACTCCAAGATGGAAGGTAAGGATTTAAAAAAAAAAGAAAAGGGAAAAAAAAGAATCTCTGGTCATTTCCCTGTAGCTTCTCTCACAATCTTCTCTTCTCCTCCCATCCCCCACCCCTTCGGACTGTCAAAGGGAAGATGGAACCCCAACTTTACTGTGTGACTTTAGAGACAATACTGTTTCATGTCTAACCAGAGAAATAGTCATATCTCTTCAGTGACTTCACTCTGGACAATGAAAATATTCCATGGCCAGGGTCAGGAGCTTCATGTCTCCTGGGGGAATTTGCCATATTTCTCTTTACAAGCTGAAAAGTCAGAAAAACCACTTGCCTTACAGTGGCTGAGGGCTGTGGGTGAAAGGATCTGGCCCAGGCTGAACTTGGTTCCAGCTGCTTAGAAGGGCAACAACATCCAACCTCACTGAACTGAGTCTCCTCCCACAGTGGGAAACCTCTGACCTAGTAGCAGAGTAGCCTTCAATGATGAAGGTAGATAAGTGCATGTATGCATGCAGGCAAAAACACAGCCATACATATGCTCACACCTTATAGCAGGTACCCTCTGATGCTATAAGCTGGAATAGACAGATACAGTCCACACTCAAAAACAAACAAACAAGAGAGGCATTGCAGGCCCTGAAAAAGCTTTTGGGCAATACCTGGATTGGGTTTGATCCTGCTCCTGATCTTCAGCAAATTTGAGGATGGCAGTTTTGTTCTTCAGGCTGCAAAAGGAAGAAAAACAGATGAATGAGAGGCTAGGAAACTCATTCAGTCACTGCCTCTCATAGAAACTCAGGATTGGCAGGGACCTGGAAAGGTTATTTTAAGCCATTTTCCTGAATTCAACTAAGACTGCTGATTTGCTTATAATAGTCTGTGATTCTTAAAGATTTCTCTGACAGAGGAAAACCAACATGTTGGTCATAATCAATTTATCTTGATCACTCAATTGACCATGGTCTCAGGAAAGTTCTTTAAAACTAACTTAAATCCAATATGCATTTGAAACTATATGAAAAAAGTGACGAAAATGTCCATACCTTTGATTTAGTGATCCCACTACTAGGTATTTGCCCCAAGGTCAATGACCAAAAAAGAAAGGTGCCACATATAAGAAAAAATTTAGTGTCAATTTTTGTGGTAGCAAAGAACTGGAAACAAAGTAGTGGCCCTTTGCTGGTGGCATGCCTTATAGGACTATCACAGAATAGTCTTGTTTTGTAAGAAACAAAGAATATGATGAATATAAAGAAGCATGGAAAGACTTATATGAACTGATACAAAGTGAAGTAAGCAGCGCCAAGAAAACAATATACATAATTATTACAATGATATGAATGGAAATAAAAACAACAGCAACCAAACAATGAAAACTGAATGTTACAATATTATAATAACCAAGCTTAGCACCAAAGAAGAAATTCAACGAGACATCTTCCCCTGCTTCATTGCTAAGGTAAAGGATTATGGATCAGGAATACTGCAGTATGACAACAGGCTTTTCTAATCTGTTGGTTAGTTTTTTTTTAATTTAAACATTTATTAATATTCATTTTTAACATGGTTACATGATTCATGCTCCTACTTTCCCCTTCAACCCCGCACTCCCCCCACCCATGGCTGACACACATTTCCACTGGTTTTATCATGTGTCCTTCTTCAAGACCTATTTCCAAATTGTTGATAGTTGCATTGGTGTGGTAGTTTCAAGTCTACATCCCCAATCATGTCCATCCCAACCCATGCGTTCAAGCAGTTGTTTTTCTTATGTGTTTCCTCTCCTGCAGTCCTTTCTCTGAATGTGGGTAGTGTTCTTTTCAATAAATCCCTCAGAGCTGACCTGTGTCATTGCATTGCTGCTGGTAGAGAAGTCCATTGCATTCGATTTTACCATAGTATATCAGTCTCAGTGTACAGAGTTCTTCTGGCTCTGCTCCTTTCACTCTGCATCAGTTCCTGGAGGTCTTTCCAGTTCACCTGGAACTCCTCCAGTTTATTATTCCTTTTAGCACAATAGTATTCCATCACCAGCACATACCATAATTTGTTCAGCCATTCCCCAATTGAAGGACATACCCTCCTTTTCCAGTTTTTTGCCACCACAAAAAGCGCAGCTATAAATGTTTTCATACAAGTCTGTTTATCTATGATCTCTTTGGGTACAAACCCAGCAATGGTATGGCTGGATCAAAGGGCAGGCATTTTTTTATAGCCTTTTGAGCATGGTTCCAAATTGCCAGCCAGAATGGTTGGATCAGTTCACAACTCCACCAGCAATGCATTAATGTCCCAATTTTGCCACATCCCCTCCAGCATTCATTACTCTCCCCTTCTTTCATTTTAGCCAATCTGCTAGGTGTGAGGTGATACCTCAGAGTTGTTTTGATTTGCATTTCTCTAATTATTAGAGATTTAGAACACTTTCTCATGTGCTTATTGATACTTTTGATTTCTTTACCTAAAAATTGCCTATTCATGTCTCTTG
>NC_058131.1:290451359-290486137 GCF_016433145.1 Gracilinanus agilis
AATATATGCACTCAAGGATATAAATTTCCCCCTGAGTACTGCCTTGGCTGTATCCCACAGAGTTTGGTAGGATGTCTTATCATTGTCATTCTCTTCAATGAAATTGTTGATTATTTCTATGATTTCTTCTTTGACTAATTGGTTTTAGAGAATCATATTATTTAATTTCCAATTAGTTTTTGATTTTCCTGTCCAGGTGCCCTTACTAATTATTATTTTTATTGCATTATGATCTGAGAAGGTTACATTTATTATTTCTGCTCTTTTGCATTTGTTTGCAATGATTCTATGCCCTATAACATGGTCAATCTTTGTGAATGTACCATGTGCAGCTGAAAAGAAGGTGTATTCCTTTTTGTCCCTATTTCTTTTTCTCCACATATCAATTGAATCTAATTTTTCTAGGACTTCATTCACCTCTCTTACCTCTTTCTTATTTATTTTTTGGTTTGATTTATCTAGATCTGAAAGAGGAATATTTAGATCTCCCACTATTATGGTTTTACTATCTATTTCCTTCTTGAGCTCTGCCAGTTTCTCCTTTATGAATTTGGATGCTATGCCACTTGGTGGATACATATTGAACAGTGTTATTTCCTCATTGTTTATACTGCCTTTAATCAGGATGTAATGACCTTCCCTGTCTTTTTTAATCATATCTATTTTTACTTTGGCTTTGTCAGAGATCATAATAGCCACGCCTGCCTTCTTTTTCTCATTTGATGCCCAAAAGATTTTGCTCAAGCCCTGAACCTTAAACTTGTGTATGTCCACCTGCCTCATATGTGTTTCTTGTAGACAACATATGGTAGGATTTTGGTTTCTAATCCACTCTGCTATTTGCTTCCGTTTTATGAGCGAGTTCATCCCATTCACATTCAGAGTTAAAATTATAAGTTGTGCATTTGCTGACATTTTCAAATCCTCCCCTATTCGTACCCCTTCTTCTTAAACTATTTCCTTTTAAACCAGTGGTTTGCTATTAAGCCGGTATCTCTTATCCCCTCCCTTGATTAACTTCCCTTTCTACCCTCTCCCTTATTATTCCTATTTTTGTTTTTAAAGGCCTAATGAATTCCCTCCCCCTTCTTCTCCCCTCCCTTTTTTGACCTCCCCACTCCCCTGCTCCCCTTGGTTTATCCCTTCTGACTTTCTCAGTAGGGTTGGATAAGAGTTTTATATCCCAATGGATAGTATAGCTACTCTTCCCTCTCCAGGTTGATTACACTGAGAGTAAGGTTTAAATATTACCTCTTAATGCTCTCTTCCTCTCCTTCTTATAACAGTATTTGTCCCCTCCCTTTCCCATGCCCTCTTTTTGTGTAATAGAAAATCCTATTTTTCTTATTCACTCAAGTTTCTCTTGGTGTCCCCTACTATTCACTCCCCTCCTTCCCACCCCCTCTGTCATCTTAGACCATTTAGTATTCCACCCTCTCCCTATGAATTATTCTTCTGATTACTATAATAGTGAATACTATAATAGTGAATAGAGTTCACTACAGAGAATTATATATAGCATTTCTCCACATAGGAATACAGATAATTAGATCTTACTGAGGCCCTTAAAAAGGCAAATTTAAAAATTATGAGTTTTCTTTCTTTCCCCTCTGTTTCTTATTTACCTTTTCATGTTTCTCTCAATTTTTGTGGTTGGATATCAAACTTTCCATTTAGCCCTGGTCTTTTCTGTGCAAATACTTGGAATTCTTCAATTTTGTTGAATGCCCATACTTTCCCCTGGAAGTATATGGTCAATTTTGATGGGTAGTTGATCCGTGGTTGCAGGCCCAGCTCTCTTGCCTTTCTGAATATCATATTCCAAGCCTTGCGGTCTTTTAGTGTGGAGGCTGCCAGATCCTGTGTAATCCTGATTGGTGCTCCTTGATATTTGAATTGTCTCTTTCTGGCTTCTTGTAAGATTTTTTCTTTTACTTGGAAGCTCTTGAATTTGGCTATTATATTCCTTGGCGTTGTCCTTTCTGGGTCGAGTGTTGAGGGTGATCTATGGATCCTTTCAATATCTATATTCCCCTCTTGTTGTAGAACTTCAGGGCAATTTTGCTGAATAATTTCTTTTAGTATGGAGTCCAAATTTCTATTAATTTCTCCTTTTTCGGGGAGACCAATGATTCTCAAATTGTCTCTTCTAGACCGGTTTTCTTGATCTATCAGTTTCTCATTGAGATATTTCATGTTTCCTTCTATTTTTTCAGTTTTTTGACTTTGTTTTATTTGTTCTTGTTGTCTTGAGAGATCATTGGCTTCTAATTGCTCAATTCTAGCCTTTAGGGACTGGTTTTTGGCTATAATATTTTGGTTTTCCTTTTCAATCTGGTCATTTCTGGTGTTCATTTTGCTTATCAGTTCATTTGATTTCTAAGCCTCACTTTCCAATTGCAAAATTCTGCCTTTTAAACTGTTATTTTCTTGCCTGATTTCCTTTTGAGTTATTTCCCATTTCTCTAACCAAATCTTTTCCAACTTTCTCATTATCTCAGTTTTGAACTCTTCAAGAGCTTGTGACCAGTTTTCATTATTTTGGGAGGGTCTGGATGCTTGTTTGTTCTCCTCTTCTGTTTGCTCGGTTGTCTGGATTTTCTCTGTGTAAAAGTTGTCGAGTGTTTAAGATTTCTTGTTGTTGTTGTTAATCTTTCTCTTCTGAACTTCCTGATTCTGGGTAGCCATTGTTAGCCCAGCAGCTTCTCAGCTTTATCCTTGTGCTCAGGGTCTGTCTGCAGTCTTTTGGGTCCTGAGGTCTGAGGTCTGGTTGTTCTCAAGGTCAAGCCCCTTGGTGGACCCTCTTGCTTGATCCTATGCTGGAGGTTCCTTTACAAGTCTCAGGGCGCTGCTTCCACAATCGTATACCTGTCTGCACTGGTTCCCCACTCAGGGTTTCAGAGCCTTTGCTCACGCCTGTGTCCGCCTCTACCCATGTCTCTGCCCGTGCCTGCGCTCCGAGCCCATGCTCAGAATCTGTGCTTTAGCTTTTTGGGGTCCTAAGTCTTGCTGCTCTCAGGAACAGGCCCTGGAGCTGCCAATGACTCAATGGGTGCCCCAAACTTGCTCTATTTCTTTTTAGCTGGCTTTGGCGTTGTAGGTGGTGTGCGTGGAGGGGGTGGAGGGGTGGTTGCTCAGCCCACAATTTAGTGAGAGCTGTTTCACCCCTTTATAGCATGGAAATGTCCTGATTCCACATACTCTTCCACGCTGCACCCTGTTGTGGGGTCCCTCCGTTCGTCTGGATTTGTTTTTATGTCCCCTTGAGGAGTCCTGTATGTTTTGGTCAGGAGAGGTTAGGAGCTGCTTTTTACTCTGCCGCCATCTTAACCCGGAACCTCTCTGTTGGTTAGTTTTGCTAGACTTTTTTATTCTTTGCTACAAGGATGACTATCTGAGAGGGACCAATACAGTGGAGAATGTGGATAATATTAAAACAAGAGACAGTGATAAAATGTATTTTTTTAAATAAATAAAACATTTTTGATATCTCATATGGATTTAGACATTTCCTTTGGTTCAGTCCTCAGAAGTTAAGTGTTTCCCATTCTCCTCTGAATGTCAACCCTTTATAGGTTAGACCTCAATTACAAGTCTCTCTGTGCTAACTATGGATAGTCACCATTCATGATCTGAAACTAGCTTTGTTTTTTTTTTATTTTTATTTGAATATTTTCCTATAGTTACATGTTTCATGTTCTTTCCCTCTCCCCTAAGCCCCCCCAATGCCTCCTTGGCTGACGCACAATTCCACTGAGTTTTTACATGTATCATTGATCAAGATCTAATTCCATATTATTGATAGTTGGACTAGAGTTATCGCTTAGTGTCTACATCCCCAATAATATCCCTATCAACCCAGGTGTTCAAGCAGTTGTTTTTCTTCTGTGTGAAACTAGCTTTGAAAAGAAAGAGCATCTCACTCTACATCAGAGGAGCTTTTAAAAATCAGATTTTTTTGCAAATACAATCCTATTTTGAATGTTGAAGAGAAACTGGTATTTATTTTATTTTAAAGTTTTATAGATGTCTTTTGTATTTTCCAAAATACCATTCCTTTTCAGACCCAAATGAACTCTCTATGACAAGAGATGCATGTTTCTTATCATCTATGTCAAAGAAATGCAAGTAAGCAAAACCAATCAATAAAATGACCACATTTGGAAATGAATGCAATGTTTCACACCTGTAGTCAACAGCCTCTTTTCCTAAGAGGAGGGAAGTGCTTTATCACCTATTCTTCTGGATGGTGATTGGCTACAGCAATTAATCAGAGTTTAGTTTTCTTTTTATTGTTTCTTTAGTAGTCATTTATTAGTTACATTACTAGTCACGAAGGTGACCGGTCTGCTAATTTCACTCAGCATCAGTTTACACAAGTCTTCCTTCCTTATCTCTGAATTAATCATATTCATTGTTTCTAAAAGTATAAAAACATTCTAATGTGTTACCATGAGAAAATTTGTTTAATTGCTTCCAAATTAAGAGGCACCCACTTTGTTTCTAGTTTTTGGTTACCCTGAAAAATGCTACTATAAATATTTGATATACATAATGGCTTTTTCCCTCCTACCTTTGACTTCCTTGGGAATATATCCAGTAATGGGATTGTTGATTGTGTCCAAGGGCAAGAACAATTTAGTGACTTTTAAAAAAGTTGCCATTTATGTGTTTATATAATAACATGTAATATAATGACAATATAATACATATGATTTATGTATTATATTGAATAAATTAGAATAAATATGCTTATCCAAGAGAAATAAATTCTCACATTATGCCCAAAAATCTATGTCTGGGGGGCAGCTGGGTAGCTCAGTGGATTGAGAGCCAGGCCTAGAGACAGGAGGTCCTAGGTTCAAATCCGGCCTCAGACACTTCCCAGCTGTGTGACCCTGGGCAAGTCACTTGACCCCCATTGCCTACCCTTACCAATCTTCCACCTATAAGTCAATACACAGAAGTTAAGGGTTTAAAATTAAAAAAAAAATCTATGTCTGGTTCTTCCCCCCCCTCCTTTTTCTTGCATATTATGAACTATTTTCCATAATGGTTGGATCAGTTCATACCTCTACCAACATTGTACTGGTGTGTCTGTAGTCCTATAGTCTCTCCAGTACTAATTCATTCTGTTTTTTTTAAATCATCTTTGCTAATTCAATTGGTCTGAGATAAAATTTCAGGGGTAAGAACTGGGTATTTAAAGAAATGCTCCGGGGAATACTTTGGTAAATCAAATAATAATATTTTAGGAAAGTGAAACATCATGCTGTAATTTACCTGCTGTATGAATTTAGAGTTTCAAATACTGCACTGAATCTATTTAAAGTAGGCTCCATGTAAAATATTGAATGTTAAGAATAATGTGGGAGCTTGCCTAGACACCAACAAGAAGATGTCCCAAACAAATCAGCATGGGCTCATGAAGAGTAGGATGTGATTGAAAACACCTGAACAACAACGAAAGCCTAAGGAAGAAGTTGAGCAGAATAAAAAGGGAGACAGAGCACCACATATGAAATGAGAGATCTTAGGTCCAGATCTAGAGCAGAAAGTGAATTCAGAGGCTGCCTCATCTACCCCTGCTCCTAGTTTATAGATGGGGAAAATAAGGCTCAAGACGGGTCAAGTGATCTGTCAAAGGTCCCTGGGTAACAAGTAATAGAACAGGAACTCAAAATCAGGTCTCCACATTGTGACTCCACGTTCAGCATTCTTTTCTGCTGGACCACACTGGCCTGGGATTCAACCCCAGTCTTTAATTACTTTCTGCCTATGACCTTGGGCAAATTTCCTCATCTCTAAAATTTAAGGATTTGGATGAGATCCCCTCCAATGTACATTTTAACCCTCCTGGATGGGGTCATCTGGTAGAACTGACTCCTGAAAGAGAGAATCTCGGCCATTGGGTAGAACAGAGAAAGCTGGAGGAAACTTGCCCACTGGGTTCACGTTACCTGATATCTAGCTCCACCACATTCTTGCAGGCGTTGGCTGATGTCAGCAAGCAATATACACTGGTCTGAGAGAGCCCATTATCACTGATGCTACAAAAGAGAACATGGAAATGGTCACCAGCCCCTCCACTGAAAACATCTCTCAGCTCAAGGTGGCCCAAGGAGATTCTTGGACCTCTGTTACATGAACCTTATACTTCTTTCTCTGGACATGTTTAGTTTGTCTCCCCATTTAGCCAAAGGCTCTTAAATGCTTTGAGTGAGTTTTCCACCCCCACCCCTAGTCCCTAACCATATCTATAGTCATCTAATAGAAAATGCTTCAGGTTGGGAGCTCTGATTAACTCCTTGAAGGCAAGGCCTGTGACTTATTTTCCATCATATCTCCATACTGCAGAAAGACCAGGGGAAGAGGCTAGAAAAATCACAGAATCAGAGTTTCAAGGCACCTCAGACATCCACAAGTCCAACCTGCACCTGAGCAATAATCTCTGTTACAGTGAATGGTTATCTAGCCTTTGCCTGAAGACCTCCAGTGAGAAGAAAGCCATTACTTAATCTTCTGAGTCAGCCTATTATCCTTTTGAACAACTCTAACACTTTATACACACATATACAAATGTCACAAACACAAAACATGCATCTATGTATACATACGTGCATATGTCTAAATATTTCTATACATACATATACACACATGTATACTCACAACAAAATACATACATGTATATATGTGCATATTTCTACACATGTGCACACATCATATATGCCTATATCACACATACAGCTTGATATATATATACACATATATATATATATTTCGCTGCTTCTGCTTCTGTCTGGGTCTAAGCAGAGTCTAATGAATCCCCCTTTCACAAGGATGCCTTTAAATACTTAAGGTCAGTTATCATGATCCCCTTTAAATCATCTCTTCTTCAGGGTAACCAACCCCCAATTCCTCGACTGAACTTTGTATGGAATGATGTCCAGGGTCCTCAGCTCCCTCTTCTGGATGTGGTTGTCAGTGTCTTAAAATATGCTGCCCAGAAATAGGGGCCCAATTCCAGATCCAGTCTGGCCAGGGCAGAGGACATAAGGATGCCTGCTTCTCTCATTCTGGATACCGGGTCTCTCTTAATTCAGCCTGGGACCCCAGAGTTTTTGTAACTGTCATTTCATACTATTGACTCACATTAAGCCTGCATTCAGTTCAATGCAGCTCCTAGATCTTCCTCAATAAAACTGTGGTCTAGTTACACCTTCTCCATTTTGAATATTTGTTCATTGCGAGAATGAGTGAATGAATGAATAGTGAGAGAACTTAGGCAGAGACAGCAAAAACAAGAGCTACTATATATACACACATGTGGGTGTATGTATAATATTATAAACATATACATATTTGCTTTTAAGATTTGCAAAGGGCTTTACAATTATATTATCTCATTTGCTTCTTACAATGAAGCTGGGAGGTGGATGCTACTAGTCTTTTGAAGATGAAGAAGAACAGGAAGATAGAGGTTAAGTGACTTGCTCAGCTCACAAAGCTGATAAGCGTCTATGGCCAGATTTGAACTCAATTTAGTGTACTTAAAAAAAAAAAAAGCAGCATTGGACTAGGAGGTAAGATTCGTGGATTCTAGTCTTAGCTTGGCTGCTACCTCTAGGTGATCTTAATTTTAAAAATTAAAAACATTTAAATTTCATGAATATTGGTAAACATGCATATTTCTTCATACAAAAAATAGAAACAAAGGACTTCTTATGAAATTATTCATCTCCACTGTGCTCAGATTTTAAGAAAATATATATTTCATATTTAAAATGTTACCTGCCTTGCTTGTCTGTGTCCTCTTCTAAATTTCCTTCTGTTCTGTCCTATGCATTTTAAAAAGGACTCTTTGAAGGTGTTTTCTTTCTTTTTTTGGTATCACCATCACTTATATCCCTATGTCTTCCCTTAATGCCCTCCTCAAAGCCCTTTCTTGTAACAAATAAATATAGTTAAGTAAAACAAATTCTATACACCCTAGGAAAGATCATCCTCTTCTCTAACCCTCATTTTCCTCTTCTGAAAATGGAAGAATACATGATTTCTAATGGACCTTTCAGCTGTGTCACTTACATAGGGTTTTCCAGAGCTCCTATTTCTTCTTCTGATGACTTTTAAGGTTATCTCATTGTGTTAATGGCAGCTTTAGCAAAAGGTAGGTTTCTCAGAGACAACAAGCATTGTTTTCACTGACAGTGAATTACATGGATATTTTAATTGCATACTCTGCTCCTGATCAGGGTTCATTTCAAAAAAATTTTAAACTCTTACTTTCTGCTTTAGTAACAACTCTAAGACAGAAAGGCAAGGGCTAGGCAAATGGGGTTAAGTGACTTGCCCGGGGTCACAGAGCTAGGAAGTGTCTGAGGGCAGATTTGAATCCATGTCCTTCTGACTCAAGCCTGGTGCTCTGTCCACTGAGCCATCTAGCTGCCCCAAAGCTCACTGCAAATTGCATCATCATTGCTATATTCTCAGCATCCTTCACTCCCTATTACAAAATTTGGTCTGGTACTTACTTAAACTGTTTGGTGATTTGCAAATCAGGCAGGATCTTGGCTAGTTTTTGGCATCCTTCATCTTCCAGTCGGTTCCCTGATAAACTGAGATACAGATGAGTAGGAAGTGATTAATGCTTCCCTCCTAAGGAAGACTGGGACACTTGGAACCACATGTTCATCTCCCCCTATAGCAACAACCTCCCTATTTGTCCCAATGGTCCTAGATGGAAGTGGGAAGAAGATCTCTACTCTCTGCCTGGAAGAGATGAACTTACTAGCACTTAGGCTCTGTCTGATCACCTGGGAATCCCTTCTATTCTCTCTAGACCCTACTCTAAAAGAGAAAGAGCAAGAATTCAAATCAGGGCTACATTATTTGGAAAGATATTCTCTCTTTTGCCCCCAAACTGTACTTTTTTTTTTTGAGAAAAATGGGAGTCACGTCAGTGGTTGTTCACTAAAGTCTACCCCTCCTGATATTCATGGGGCTCCACCAGTCCCAAAGAACCACCTCAGGTGGCCTGTAACACACCCCCACACACACCTCCCTCCCAACCAAAATCAACAACTTGGGAATTGATCTAGTTCTTTTGTTGGGAAATTGTCTCACCTTGACTCAAGGAGTGACTGGTAAAGCAGAGAGTGAAAGTAGAGTATTGTAGGCTGGAAAAGCAGGGAGAACTGCATTCTGCCATTCTGCTCCTTCTCTTTCCCCTCCCCTCTAGTTGAGAAATGCACCTAATTTTCCACTCATCTAAATCTCTAGATTCTCAGGTGAGATATTCTCAGGTAGCTGGGAGTCAAGCCCACCCACACATATCACCTGTTTAGACACAGCCATTTGCTCCCCTGATCTGGATCTAAAATAAGTGGGCCCCTGGAGCAACAGTGCCACTAGGGACACTCTTCTAAATGTCATTCTCTAGTCTACAGTAAAATATAGCATGCCGAATGGATGCCTGGGGCTCCACAAACCTGGATATCCCAGGACAGCTACTCCCTCTTCTAGGATGGCAACCCACCTCTGTGTCTTCTCATCCTTCTGGCCTCTTTCCCCAGTTGGGACCCATGAGATTGGAACAAGAACCAGAGCTGAGGGGTTGTACTCACTCCACTTCTTCCAGGAAGGGCCTGTGCTTGAGCATCTCAGCAATTTCCTTTGCATGGTGGACAGCAAGGTTACATTTCTGAAGCCTGGGAGGTTTGGAAGGGAGGTGAGAAAGGAAGGGAAAAAGACCTACGGAAGTGGCCCACCAAGCCAGGTAGAGATGATATACTCCTTATCTGAGCCAGAATAAGCTACCCAAGAACTGGCTCTTCACAATTCACACCTTACTGAGACCAGGCAGCATTTTGCATGACATCCCCTAACCCAAACACCACTCCTACACAATTCCTCCCAGGAGTACCACTGGACCAAACCCTTCCCCTGTTTGGAAATCATCTACTAAGATTAAATACTAAGGTTTGGAAGCACTGTGGTCTGCTTTTGTAAAAGGAATATACATGGGGAAGCTAGATGGTTCAGTGGATTGAGAGTCAGGCCTAGGGAGAGATAAAAGGACCTGGCTTCAAATCTGGCCTTAGATACTTCCTAGCTGTGTGACCTTGGGCAAGTCACTTAAACCCCATTGCCTAGCCCTTACCACTCTTCTGCCTTGGAGCCAATACACAGTATTGACTCCAAGATGGAAGGTAAGAATAAAAAAATAAAAGACTGTGTATATGATGAAATCACTGGTTCTTGCATTATCAATATTTTCAACTTCACCCTTCTTACCTGAATATTAGGTTTCTGTCCTGAGTCACCACCTTATCTTGGGGCTCATTTTTCTTCTCCTTCTGGGATCTACAGAAAACAAACCCAAGATGGTAAGGGGGGAAAAAACCTTCAAAATACCTTTTAGAGGCCAGAAAGCATTATTAAACAAAATAAGTCCCAATCTAGACCCCACCTGGCAAACTTGTTAGGATATCTGGTATAACTGTAACAATAACAGTCATTTTCAAGCTTACACTGGTGACCAAGGTGGAAAGTAAAGCTCAAGCCTAATAAAGACAGTGGTTAGGATATGTGGAACTCTACTTGCAGGGAATGAATTTTCTGAGTACACTAATACTAACACTGCTATTAACACTACCAATAAGAACTGCTAACTTTTACATAGTTCATTATTATAAGGATGATGGTTGGTGTTAAATTCAAAATGAGGAGTCAGCTCATTCCGATCTCACATCTAGGAAGTTTCTTCAAAGAGCCTGCTGTATTTTCAGTAACCATGCAGTAGATAGTTGTTACTTGTCACAATTTTTCAAGGGAAATGAGACAAAATAGCAACGAGGATGAAGAAAATAGAAACTACCAGTGGACTACAATGTTTCTAATTGGCATTGAAAATCTTCAGCTAAATATTTAGAGCTGTCAGAGATCACCTGTAGAACTAGAAGATGTTAAGATGTGGCTACTTAGCAAAAAGACTGATCTGTGAAAAAAGAAACAAATCAGAACTTATCCATCCAAATAAACCATTTCGTTGGGGCAGCCATACACTTATTTCAGGGAAACTGGCTGATCTTGCTCAATATACCTCTTTCAGAACTGCTATCAATTCTAGACATTTCTGTCCTCTTTGTGCCTTCTTACCAGTAGCAGATTTTCCTCCTTTAAGACCAGATTTGATTTTCAGAAACAGCCAGAAGTCACTCAGAAATATGTCAGGTGAAGTAGGTGACCAGAATAATTAATATTTTAAGTGCACAAAATAATTTTGACTGAAGGGAAAGATGGGGATAATGTGGGGGCAGGAATAGAGACAGGGTGAGGAGAGAAGGAACTGTCAGAGTTTTTTTGAAAAAGCCAATGACTGATCCAATTCACTCCTTTTGCATTTGGCAGACTCTCTCAAATGTTTCAGAATTTTCAAATAAAGAACCAGGGGGCGTCTTAGACCTTATGGACTGAATTCTGCCTGGATAATACCACAGACACCAAAGGAGCAAATTGGTAGGATCTTCACATGTGGTTTTGACATGATTTCCTGAACCTAGGTTCAAATCTCAGCTTTGTTCTTTACTGTCAGTGTGACCCCTGGTAAATCATTTAATCTCTGTGAACCTTAGTTTTCTTATCTATGAAAGAAGGAGGTTGAGATTGTAGATGGATCTCTATAGTCCCTGACAGCTCTTAATCTTTAGCTGGAGTTTTTCACTGCCAATGGGAAACATATTATTTCACCAATGGTTTGTTTCTACTTTCTTCATTCCTATTGCTATTTTGCCCCACATATGTTGAAAGATTAGAGCAAGTAACTGCTAGACACTGCCATAGTTATTCAAAATATATGACAGACCCATGGAAAAGAATTTAAAATTAAATTTAAAATGTATATATATATATATATATATCTCAGAGTCTTTGAAGAAACTTTTTCTAGGTGTGAGTTTCTTTCAGAATAAATTTACTTGACTAAAAGCAAAAAGCTGGAGGAGAGGATAAGAGGGATAAAAGAAAAGGCAGAATCTAAGGAGGAAGTCAAAATAGAGGGAAATACACAGACAGTAATCATAACTGTGAATGTGAATGGGATGAACTCACCAATAAAAAGAAAGTGGATAGCAGAATGTACTAAAAACCAAAATCCTACCATACGCTGCCTACAAGAAACACCCTAGAGGCAAGTATACATACACAGGGTAAAGGTAAGAGGGTGGAGCAGAATTTACTGGGCTGCAACTGAGACAAAGAAGGTAGGAGTAGCAATTATGATCTCAGACAAAGCTAAAGCAAAAACAGATCTCATTAAAAGACATAAGGAAGGTAATTACATCTTGATGAAAGGCAGCATAAATAATGAAGAAATATCAATACTCAACATGTATGCACCAAATGGTACAGCATTCATATTTCTAAAAGAGAAACTAAAGGAGCTTAAGGAGGAAATAGATAGTAAAACCATACTAGTGGGGGACCTTAGCCTTCTATCAGAACTAGATGAATTGAACCAAAAAATAAACAAGAAAGAGATAAGGGAAGTGAATGAAATGTTAGAAAAAATTAGTGCTAATAGATATCTGGAGAAAAATAAATAGGGATAAGGAGGAATACACCTTCTTTTCAGCAGCACATGGCACATATACAAAGATTGACCATGTTCTAGGTCATAAAAGCATTGCAAACAAATGTAGGAAAGCAGAAATAATAAATGCAATTTTTTCAGACCATAATGCAATAAAAATCATAAGAGCTTGTAGAAAGACAAATTTAAAATGAATTGGAAACAAAATAATCTAATTCTTCAGAATAAATTGGCCTCTTAATTCCAAATTTAATCATCTTCATAATTAACTATCTACTTAAAAAACACCACCACCAGCAAGAATAACAACAGATTTCTGGCTTTTTTATCTTCATTGCTCTCAGAGTATTAACTACTTCATGCATCATCATAGTGAATTTCTCTATCTGCTTTCACCCCTTTGCTTCAAGTCAGAAACAATCTCATTCTTGGTTCAACTTTTCACTTTCTGACCTAAGGTCATAGAAAATTTGTCATTACTTCTCTACTCTAGGTAGCAGTCATTCATAAAGATATGAGCACAGGGGATAGCCAGGTGGCTCAGTGGACTGAGAGCCAAGCCTGGAGAGAGGAGATTCTGGGTTCAAATCTGGGCTCAGACACTTCCTAGCTGTGTGACCCTGGGCAAGTCACTTAACCCCCATTGCCTAGCCCTTACCACTCTTCTGCCTGTCAATACATAGTATTGACTCCAAGGCGGAAGGTAAGGGTTTAAAAAAAAAAAAGAATGTCTTTCAAAGAAATGCACTTTTATTATTTGTCAACCTAGACTAATTTAAAACATGTACCCTACCAGCTAATAGTGTTTTTTTTTTAAATCAGGGTAAGGTCCTGCTAGTTCCTTTAATGAAATATATAAGGGTCACTGGTAATTAATGCATTAGTTAAAATTGGTTAAAGATCCTAGATCTTAATCTGGTTCAATCCCTTCATTTATCAATTGAGGAAACTGCAAGTCAGAGGTGAAATGAAATCCTAAGGTCACATGAAGGGTTAGAACAGCCAAGATTTGAACCTAAATCTTTTGACTTTCAGGGAAGTACCCTTTGTGGTATGCCACAAAACTACTTTGCATGGTTTCCCTAAAGTAAACAGACTGCCTCTTTGAGACTAATTGAGCACTATGGTCACTCGGAAGAGGAACCTCAGAATTCCCCCTGGCTTCTTCTTACTGTGACATTTCCAGAGCCTTTTCTGAGGATTTAGAGAAGTGAATGATGATCTGTGCTTGCCTGGAAAGAGGAAAAATAAAGTCTGGGTCAGATTGGCAGTCCACAAGCATGTAGTAGTAGTAGTAGTAGTAGTAGTAGTAGTAGTAGTAGTAGTAGTAGTAGTAGTAGTAGTAGTAATAATAATAATAATAATAATAATAATAATAACTACCCTCTAGAACAGTGGTTCCCAAACTTTTTTGGCCTACCTCCCCCTTTCCAGAAAAAATATTACTTAGCCCCTGGAAATTAATTTTTTCAAAATGTTAATAGCAATTAATAGGAAAGATAAATGCACCTGTGGCCATCACTGTTCCCTGGATCACTGCAGCACCCACAAGGGGGCGATAGTGCCTGCTTTGGGAATCACTGCTCTATAAAGTGCTTACTATGTGTCAGTCAGGCACTGTGCTAAGTACTTCATGATCATAAACTAATTTGATACTCACAACAGCCCGGGAGGTAGGTACTGCTATTATCCCAATTTTACAAATGCAGAAACTGATACAAACAGAAGTTAAGTGACTTGACCAGAGTCACATGGCTAGGGTCAGAGATAAAATTTGAACTCAGGTCTTTCTGACTCCAAGGTGGACACTCTATGGACTGTGTCACCAGAACTGGTATGAAGTAATTCTTAACTGTTCCTGAGTAACCAATCTGAGTAACTCATCCCTGAGGTCCAAATCCCAAGCACATGGAACTAGAGGGGTCCCATGTCCCATCAGCAAAGATCATTGGCCTTTTTCTCCCTCCTCTCCACTCTGTGGCCCTCTAACTTCTCCCGGACCCTTGAGCACCAACCTCTGAAAGCTCTGGACAAAGCCACATGGCTTACCTAATCTCCAAGGTGGTGATCTGTGGGTAAGAAATTGCTTTCTTTACCAAGGCAAGGACTGTCTGGACAGAGACTGAATTTCGGCTTAAGCTGTGGATTAGAGACAGAAGATTAAGGGCAAAGAATGGACAATGAGGATGGAAGTTCTGCCCAGTCCCAACTTGTTGGCATTACCCCTCCACCTTAATGCATCAGTTGTCTTGTCTACATTTTGCCTGTCCCATTGCTCAGAGGGTTCTGATAATAGTTAAGTGCTTTGGGAATATCCATTTTATTGAACTGTTGAGATGAAGCTATAACCCATTTGTAACATGTCCCAAGTAATGTCACAACAGAAGGGTGGAGGATTTGAAGAAAAAGAGAACTCAAATTCCATCAATCTAGTGCCAGGGCTGCCCAGGAGATAGAAACAATGTTTTCTGGGCAACACTTAGAAAATCAAGCCAATATGACTGTCTATACCAGAGGCTGTTTGACACTTGACACATAGACACATATTCCTTTTCCGTAGCCTCCATGCCTAGCCCTTGACCCTGGATACTTCTGCCTTCTGAGTTCTGCCCCTGAGGCTTGGCCAGGAGGAGCCAGAGAACCCAGAGAGGTTCCCCCAACCCAGGGCTTGCCCTTCTGGGCCCAGATCCTGCCTCAGATTTCCATGACAAACCCTAGTGTTGCCTGATACTTGATTGGGGTGACTGCCCCTACTCTACTCCTGGATTTCACCAGAATGAGTTCTAGGGGACCCCTACATACTTGTGGTTGGTAGAAGGGGAGGGTGGAACGGGGAGAGACTGGGAAAAACTGTTTACGATAAGCTTTGTCTTTGAGTTGGCTACTTACTCAATTTTCTGTAACTGTTGCATGTTGTGGAGTGACTCGATGACTCTTAGACATGCAGGATCATTCAATCTATTGTCCTGCAAACTGAAACAGGACACATCATTACCTCGAGGCTGACTAATCTTGGGATCCTCCTTATTGTGAATCTCAGAGCACACTGCCAAGCTCAGAGGAGATAGGTAACTATCATGACATTCTCCAATATGAGAAGTTGTAGAGAGGGCAAGTGACTTGCCCACCCACTAAGCAAGGCAGAAGTGGAGATTCTTCCTTCCTCTCTTCTCTGGGGTTCACTCTTCTCTCTGCCAATTGCATTTGTCTTGTCATTTTTCCTTTTCAGGTTCAGTGGGAGAATTCTCACTAAAGGACTTCTTATCTTATTCTTCATGCTGGTCTATAGGGTAATAGTGCCAGAATGTTGAATTTTAGGTTTTTCCATAGCTTAAATCTGGGAGGATCTCTTAGCACCAGGGATCTATCTAGAGCAGGGGTCAGCAACGTATGGCTCTTGAGCCATATCAGGCTCGACCTCCCGACCTGCCAATCTGGGCAGAGCCCCAGGATGTGCCCCAGGGGGCCCTTCAGCCCCCGCCCCATATACCAGCGCCTTCCGCCTCCTTCCGCAGGCGTTTATGGCTCTCATGGCCAAAAAGGTTGACAAACGTTGATCTAGAGGCTAATTGAGGCAGGTCTGGAAAGCCAACATGAGGTAGGAGAAAAAAAACAGTGGACCAAGAGTCGGAAGACATAGGTTCTAATCTGAACTCTGTTACTAACTAGCTCTGGGACACTGAGCCAGTTGTTTCTCCCCAAGACTCAGACTTCACTGTCAAGTAGAAGCAATAACCCCTTCCCCAATTGCTTTGAAGTATCAAATGAGATATGGATGCAAAAGTACTTTGAAAAGTCCAAAGTTCCAAACCTATGTAAGTTATGGTTATTATTAAGAAGCAAGTATTTCCTAGGCCATCATTTTCCAACTTTTTAAACTTCGAAAAATACCTATAAATTTGTACAAACACACTGGAGGGAACTTTAGTAACAATTGTTCATATTTATGTGGTGCTTTTTTTGATCAATAACAATGCTTTTTATATGTCAGGCACTCTGCTAAGTGCTGGGGATACAAAAAGAGATAAAAGACAGTCCCTGCTCCTAAGGAGCTCATAATCTAATGGGGTGGGGGGAGAGACAACAAGCAAATATGTACCAAAAAGCTATGTATAAGACAAATAGGAATTAATTAAAAGAGAGAAAGCTCTAGAATTGAGACTAGTAGGGGAACGCTTCCTAGAAAAGGTGGGATTTTTATATAGGATTTAAAAGAAGCCAGGGAAGTCAGTGGTTGGAGTGGAGAGGGGTGAGTGTTCTGGGCACCAAAAGATGCAAGTAGCTGAGAGATGGAGTGTCTTGTTCCTGGAACAGCCAGGAGCCTGGGTTGAATCACTGGATTGAAGAGCATGTGGAAAAGATTGGAAAGGGGGCTATGTGATGAAGGGCTTTGAACACCAAACCAAGGATTTAGGGTTACAAAGTGCTTCATCTATGGAACCTCAGTCACAGATTTTATTGTACCATTAAGAAAGAAGGAATAGAAACTTAGGGACTGACAGCTAACTGTCATCTGTAGAACCACTGAGAGGACTTCTTTCCCCAGAGACTTGGTTAATTACCCTTGAAGAATGAGTCTAGGCAAGATGACAAGCATTAACTGTTATCTTTGAGAGAGTCTCAAGAAACAACTTTAAAGAACTGAGTTTAACATTTATTTGTGGAGACAACCTTCTGAGAGACCTAAATTGCCGACTTGAGAGAAAAAGATTATTGACCCGTGGTTCCATGATTGAGGAATCAGCAGTTAGTGAGATGTGACTAATTGTGACCTGTGACCCAGCTCAGAGCTTACCCATTGCTCAAACATTTCTTCATTTCTCTAGTCTTTTGCATTATTTGTTAACTGTTAACAAACTATATAGCCAGGAACATTGATTTCTGTCTAAATCTATAAGACTGGGGTTCGGCCCTGAGAAGAGAAAAACTTACAGGGAAAGAAAGATTTAGAGCTAATTAATTAATTATTGAGAGGGTTCTTTATTTGTGAGAAATTACTAAGTAATTTCAGAATTTGCACTCTTCATTGCTTTTGGACTCAGTGACAGAAAAAATAAGGTTACTAGCCAGTAAAAGGGGTTGGGGGTTTGATGCATTTGTACCCAAGAGCCCCCAAGGAGCATTTATTACTTTCACTTTGGACCACCCACTCCTGTCTTAGTAGGGGAACTGCTAAGGTATCAGTGTCTTCACAACAGCTCACTGAGGAAGTTAATATATTACTATCTCTATGTTATTTATAAAAAAAATTGAGGCTCAGAAACTTGAAGCAAATGCTCAAGGTTTGTGAGTGGCTGGTTTAGGATTCAAATTTTGTTCTTCAACCATTCCATCTACCACATGTATTCCTTCTATAATTATGTTCAGCCACCTGTCTATGTATACTTCCCCAATTTCAAACATATAATATAAATGTGTATATGTAACCAATGTCCTTTCCACCACAATCGCCACCCCCTTCACTCCCTGATTACAATTTGCCCAGGATAAAAAAGAAGTCCAAGATATCCTGATGTCATGCCTCAGCGGTCCAATACTTGGCCTCAAGAGCAAGGCCAAAAATGAAAAATCTCCCTTCTCTCCCATGGACTCCACTGCCTTCTGGGGTCCAATCTTAGCATTCTTCCCCCCCCCTTTCAAACCCTTAACTTCTGTGTATTAGCTCCTTGGTGGAAGAGTGGTAAGGGTGGGCAATGGGGGTCAAATGACTTGCCCAGGGTCACACAGCTGGGAAGTGTCTGAGGCCAGATTTGAACCTAGGACCTCCTGTCTCTAGGCCTGACTCTCAATCCACTGAGCTACCTGGTTGCCCCCAATTTAGCACTCTTGACTCCAGGATCCTTCTCTTTTGGGATTACACTCCTTTGACTAGGAAGAAGTATCTTGGACCAGCCAATGGAAAGAGGGGAGGATTGAGACCAATTCCATTCAGTTCAAAAACTCAGGATTGGATTAATCCCATTCCATTGCTCCACACTCACTTAATCTCTTCCAGTTGAAGACAGTCTGTAAACGCTTGTACCAGGTGATCAATACCCCCAACTGAGATGTTATTTCCAGTTAACCTACAAAGTACAGAAACAGACCTTAGGAGAGAACTGAGAGAATAAATCTTGATTCAACACCAGAATAATACCTGCTCACAGGCCAAAAAGGTCTGTGCTTGAGGGTCTTGGGGGAGGGGAGTAACTTAATGTCAGCATCTCTTCCCCAGGGAGGCAGGGAGAAGCTCTGGCTTAATCTCCTGGGTACACCACCCCATGGCCTGCTCAGGGATAGGCCCAGCCAGCTGGAGGCGTGGTCATATACTACTGGAAGTCAGCTGGTCTTTAAGAAAAGAGCTCACTCCAATTTCTTCAGTTTTCCCATTGTTGGCAACGTCCTGGAAAGGGCTTTGGCAAAAGCATCTCTGCACTTCCGGCTTCTAACACTAGAGGAGGCAGAAAAAAGACAGAGAGTGGGAAAGAGTTTAAAAGATTAAAATTATATAAAATTATTGAATCAGAGATAATAAGGAAACTGAGGCCCATTGAAGGGAAAATTTGTAGGATCAGAGTAAACCTAATCTAGTCATCTAGTCCAACTCTCTCATTTTAGAGTTGAAGAAACTGAGATCCTGGGAGATTAGATGTGCCTGAGGTTACCTGTGTATTTAACATCAGAGATGGCATTTGGACCCAGACCCTTGTATTCTAAAGACAGTACTTTTAAAAATTTTAAAAAAAACCTATTACTTTCTGTCCTAGTAAAAACTCTAAGACAGAAGGATGAGACAGAAGGCTGAGCAAATGTTAAGTGACTTGCCCAGGGTCATACATCTAAAAGGTGTCTGAGGCCAGATTTGAATCCAGTTCCCTCCAGACTCCAGACCTGGTACTCTACCTACTGTGCCACCTTGCTTCCCCTTAAATGCTGCATTCTTTCCACTCTTCCACAGTGATGTCCAATACTGATTTATACATTTCTATGTCACTCTATGGTTCATGACTTATCCAAAGTAAATAAATGTTTGAGCTGATACTAGAATCCAGGTTCCCTGACTTCTAACCTAGAGTACTTTCTGCCATATCACACTGAAACTAGATTCCTGAGACTGCAGCGCTTATTGTCTTCATTTGACAGATGAGGAAAGTAAGCCTTTTTTTAACCCTTTCCTTCCATATTGGAATTACTACTGTGTATTAGTTCTAAGGCAGAAGAGTGGTAAGGGCTGGGCATTGGAGGTTAAGGGATTTGCCCAGGGTCACAGAGTTGGGAAGTGTCTGAGGCCAGATTTGAATCCAGGACCTCTTGTCTCTAGGCCTGGCTCTCAATCCACTGAGCTACCCAGCTACCCCTGAAAGTAAGTCTTTAAGAGGTTTAGTGATACAACCCAAGGTTACTGAGAAAATTAAATACAAAGTTAGGGCCCCCACATTCAATACTTGTGGCCAAGAATCAAAGTGTCTGGCGAGGGTTAGCCAGAAGATACCTGTGATCACAGAACTGAGAAATGAACTTTCTCACAGTGACCAAACCTATAGCTATGGCCTTGTTAACATCAATCCACTGAACTGACCTGCCCAATCAGAGCACTCAGTCCTACAATGATCCCAATTCCTATAATTGTTGTGGTTCAATTATTTCAGTCATGTCTGACTCTTCATTACCCATTTGGAGTTTTCTTGGCAAAAATACTGGAATAGTTTGCATTTCCTTCTCCAGCTCATTTTACAGATGAAGAAGCCAGAAGGGTTATGCGTCTTGCCCGGGGAATACAGCTAGTGTCTGAGGCTGGATTTGGATTCAGAAAAATGAGTCTTCCTGACTTCAGCCCCAGCACTCTATCCACTTTGCCACCTAGCCTAGCTATCTCCAGTAATACCATGTTTTACCTCTAACCCTTACTCACCTGAGACTCTCAATCTTCTCACAGTCAGCAAGAGCATCGAGACACCGAGGTTCCAAAGAACAGCCAGAAAAAACGAGATGGACAGATGTAGGAGCATGGTTGATGAGAGAGGTCAGTGCCGCCAAATCGGTGTGGGTCAGAGGGAAATTATGGAAATCCAGACTGAAAGGAAGGTGCTTGCTAGCCTGCTTAACCAGCTCAGGGTCCTGGGTCTCCACCACACAGTGGCACAGCTCTATCATTTTGGGACCTGTTAGGCTTCGGGCTGCCAACCTTTGTAACACCTGTCGGATGGCTGCCTGCTTGGTACCAATCCAGGCTTCACCCTGTTGTGACAGCTGACTCAGGAAAGCCTGGTAGGTTTGGGAAGAGAAGCCCGACAAAAAGGTATGGAATCGATCCAAGAGTTCTGTCTTGGCTTCAGTCCTCAGGGACCATTTGGACTTGAGGAAAAAGTGGTGGCGCAGCTCAGGCTCACCTATGGTGGGGCTCACCATCAGATACAGGGCTGCAAAGAACTCTTGTAGGCTGAGGTGGACAAAGGCATAGCATGTCTCTTGCTGACTGATTCCTGTCTTTACCCTGAAGGAGGACAGTAGGTTGTAAGTTGCTGCGAAGGCCAGCACCTGTTCAGGAATATCACTTGGGTAGAATACTACTTGCATGGTCTTTAGCCCCGTAAGGGCTAATTCACCAAGACCCAGAACAGCCTGGGAGTTCTTGCTTAGCCAGGTGTCCTTGTCCCCACAGGCCCCCTGCTTTCGATTGACAAAGATATGGAGCATTTGCATATAGAATTGGGTGACTGTTGTTGGGAAGTTCATAGTATTTCCCTGGAGCAAGAGGTGATAGAGACAAATGCAGATGATACAGCACAGAGCTGGGACAGAGCACAGGCTCTGGAGCCGGGCATTGTCCCTGAGCTGGGTGAGGGCCTTGTTCCCGGAGGGTAGTCCATGGAAGAAGTTGCTGACGTACTTCTCGATCTGCGGCCAGTCAAAGCCCCAGACCTCAAACACTGATGTGGCTGTAGTCAGCAAGAAAGGTGGGATCTTCCCGGGGCGGGAAGTGGTTACCACCCAGCAGCCTGGCAAGAGAGATCCATTACAGAGGCTAGAGAATAGTGTGGAGACAGTCAGAGGCTGGGTAGGGTCTAGGTCAACTTTAGAGCCTTTATTAGGCCAGGGGAAGAGGAATTCATCCAGTCCATCAAAGACTAGCAGAACTCGATGGGCATTCTCCTGCAGATGATGGAAGATGGCACCTGGCTCATCCTCTGGGCTCAGGTATAACTCAAAGAGGAGCTGCAGAAGGGTTAGTTCCTGCTTCACTAGGTTAAGCTGGCGAAATTCAAAGATGAAGACCTTACTGAACTGGTCCAGCTCACCATCTGCCCACTTCTGGCAGATTCGATGCATCAACATGCTCTTTCCTGCCCCTGGCTTCCCAAGCACGACTATTACCTTGGTGCCTGTGCCTGAATGGCTCTTGAATAAGTCTTGCACCTTCAAGTTAGCCCCATCCTCTCCCTCAGAAGCATCACCCTGTGTTTTCTCTGGGTTCTCCTTCAGCCAGGCTACCTTGCCCCGACGTACAACTGGCTCCACATAAGTCTGGCTGAATGAGAATGGCCGTCCTTGCCTGGGCATGGCAGCTCTTGTTTGTGCACTCCCATATCTCTGCTGGAGATAAGCCCTCAGGAGCCTCTCATACCTTCTGGCTGATTCTGCATAAGATCCAGGGTTGGGGAAACAGGAATCCATGAGTTTCAACTTCCCCTCAAGCTTTTCCCTCCCCTTGAATATGTGACTTGTGATTCTGCCAGCAGATACAGTGAGGGAAGCATGGTACAAGGAAATGGAATGAATCTACTACTCTCCCCATTGGTTTTCATAGAATCCCAGAGTTTGAGAGTTGGAAAGAATCTCAGCAGCCATCTAGTATAACCCATACCCCACCCCACCCCCATCTCAATTATAATGTATCTGATAACTGGTCATTTGGCCTCTATGAAAAGACCTCCAGATTGATGGGAGGTCATTTTGCCCCTTTTCTATTTCTACTCTTTGGTGCCCCCAGGAAAGAGAATCCTGGAGCCAGCTTTAATCAGTTCATGAGAGCCAACTGTTAGATATTTTCCTCTTTTTTATAACCTTTACCTTTCATCTTGGACTCAATACTATCCAAGGGAGAAGAGTGGTAAGGGCTAGTTAATAGGTTAAGTGACTTGCCCAGGGCCACACAGCTAGAAAGTGTCTGAGGCCAGATTTGAATCCAGGACCTCCTGCCTCTAGGCATGAGTCATTTAACTGCTCTTCCCCCTGTCCCTCCCTCTCCCCCCCTCCTGTTAAATTTTAAGTCTGAGCATTTACTCCTTAGAATTTTGCAAACACTACAAATCAGGGCTTGATTTATTCTTTTGCTGAATGTGTAGACTTAAAAAAGTGATTGAGAAAATGTTAATAATGCAGACTAAACTTTAAAAGGTGTGCCATATTTTTTTGCTTCTGGGGAATAGGCTGTTAAACATTTACTACACACTGCCACCCTAGGGCCACTCCAACATCTCTTTCTCCACAACTTGTAATAGGTAGGGGCTCTGGCCTTTAGTGGGGAGTCACCTAGATCTTCTTAGCATGGGAACCCATTACAGAACAGCCCAGCAAGAATAAACATGAATTTAGTATGTTTAGTGACTGCAGGGTGGGGGTAGGGAGGTGGTTTGGGAAGAGGGGAAAATGCCTTTTAAGGGGCATGTTATAAAGCTATTTAGCAGAGGAACTAAGTCAAGTCTCCATTATCTCAAGCCTTTATCTGAGCCTGCTCCAGAGAGCTCTTTCTGGAATAAGAGGGAATCAGGGGACAGAGAGACTCTGGAGAAGGAATAAAGCTCCTCTACCTAACCCAGGGCACCCCTCCATCTCTTAGGGAAAAAGCTATTCTTAGGGGCAGCTGGGTGGCTCAGTGGATTGAGAGCCAGGCCTAGAGATGAGAGGTTTTAGGTTCAAATCTGACCTCAGATACTTCCTAGCTGTGTGACCCTGGGCAAGTCACTTAACCCCTATTGCCTAGCCCTGACCACTCTTCTGCCTTGGAACTAATATACAGTATTGATTCTAAGTTGAAAGATAAATGTTTTCATTTTTTAAAAAAGCTATCCTTTGAAATCTATCCTAGAACCATGCTTGAATCACTGGCAAATGCCTTTGATAGAAGGGGCTCTAGTGAGTGTGGTCTAGAATCTCTAGTTTGTTCTCCCTCTTTGTTTCTTTCCACTCCCTCCATCCCTCATAATGGCTAATCAAGCCAAGTTACCTAGTTGCTGCTGCCTGGGCCATTTTCGACGAGGTGAGGAGCCTTTCTCAGGAGATGGTCTCTTGAGGCCTAAGAGAGAAGGTGATGGGGATGTTGAGATTGCAAGCCATGAGCTTGGAGCTATGAAGAATCGCATGAGCATCCCTTTCAATTGTTCCTACCTGTTCCTCGTGGGGAGGGGAGGTGCCAGGGGAAGAAAGTAGCCAAACAAAAGGAGACAGGTCCAGAGTGCAACAAGAAACCAGGTAAGGAGACAAAAAACAAACAAACAAACAAACAAAAAAACTCCGAAGGATCAACTCACTTCTTGCTTTTGAGTTTGTCTACAGGAATTGGAGTCTGAGATGGGAGGATGGGAGGTAACCCAGTGTGTCTGTGGGACACAGAGAACCCTGTCCTAGTATGGCAATAAAAGGAGACCATAGTGGGACAATATGAAAGAGGGATGGGCATGTCTGATAGGCTGGAAGACTCAATTCAGAGACTGTTTCTGCATGAATTCCCCAGACCCACAAAGGGCAAAATCTGTAGGCAGGATGATTGGGTCCTTTTCGGTGGTATCCTCAACTCCTTCAGTCGGGAAAGGTTACAGTCGCATTGTTTTCTCTCCCCAAAGTCTCAGAGAATTAAATAGAGTAGAGAAAGGAAGGAACAAAAAGGAACCACTAAGTCTAACTTCAACGAACAGGAATTCCTTAACAAGAGGTCCTTTGGCCTCTGTGTGTGGGAATAATTATAGTCTGGGGCAGACTATTTTACTTTTGAACAACTCAAATAGGAAGGTATTCCTTATTCCAAGTCTAATGCTGCCTCTTGTAAGCAGTTAGGTGGTTCAATGGAGAGAATACTGAGTATGGAATCAGGGAAACTCGAGTCCAAATTTGACCTCAGATAGTAGCTATGTGATTTTGGGCAAGTCAAAAACTTCTGTTTACCTCAGTTTCCTCAACTATAAAACAAAATGGTATTTATAAGAATATGAGCCATTCCACAATTGATAATGATCAAAAGATATGAACAGAATTTTTGGATGAAGAAATCAAATTCATATATAGGCATATGAAAAAATGCTCTAAATCGTTAGTTCAGAGAAATGCAAAGCAAAATAGCTATGAGATATCATTTCATACTTATCAGATTGGATAAAATGATAAGTGCCGGAAGAGATGCAGAAAAATGGGAATGCTATTAGCAGAACTGTTAACAGGATCCAACCATTTTGGAGAGCGATCTGGAATGATGCCCAGAGAGTTACAAAACTCTGTATAACCTCAGACCCAGCAATACCACTGTTGGGTCTGTTTCCCAAGTAGATCAGGGAAAAATGGAAAAGAATTTATATGTTCTAAGATGTTTATAGCAGCTCTCTTTCTACTGGCAAAGAACTGGAAGCTATGGGGATGTTCATCCATTGGAGAAAGGCTGAACAAGTTGTAGCATATGATTATGATGGAATACTACTGCACCGTAAGAAATGATGCCGAGGTTCATTAAAAAAACACGGACTTAAATAAAATTATGAAGAATGAAATGAGCAGAACCAAGAGAACATTTTATATAGCTATAGAACTAATGTTTGAAGAATAACCTCTGCATGTCTACCTCCAAAAAAAGAACTGATAAATAGAAAATTGAAAGATACAGTTTATGTATGCACTTTTTGTCAAGTGATGCTTTTTCTGGTATATGGAGAGGAAGGAGGGAAATACCTGGGAATTTTGATGGCTCCAATAAACAGATAAATCAATAAAAATTTTAAAATAAAAATATAATAGGGACGATAATAGCACTTACTTGCTAGGGTTGTTATGAGGACCAAATGAGATAATATTTGTAAAAATGCTTGTTTCCTTCAAGCCTGTCAAGATTCCTATGTGTGAGCCATCCCTCCTAGTTTTATGGCATCTGCCTTCTAGGCCAAATCTCAGTCTCTGATAGGGGCACTGAGGAGCAGATTAGAAAGGGCAGGCATGTCATTTAAACACCCTATTCTCCTCTAATAATCCCTTAAGAAATTCTCTATTTTTGCTTTTTGGGGCCAGGCAGGACAAGTCTAATCCCTCTTCCACACAACAATTCTGTACATATTTGAGGGCAGATCTTATGTCCCTACTCATTTCCCTTTTCTCCAGACTAAACACCTTTCATTCCTTCCATAGATCTTTTTTTTAGTGTGGTGCCCTCACCATTCTGATGACCCTTTTCTCTGGATGCACTGAAATTCATTGATTTCTGTCATAAAATGTGGTGCCCAGAAAGGAGCAGAATGCCAAAATGTGACCTAATTAGAGTAGAGGACAGCAGAACCTTCTGTATGTTGGACACTTTCATTTTATTAACATAACCTAAGACTGAATTAGGCCTTTTGGCTTCCATGTCACAGTCTTTAGTTACTGAGCAGTCCTTTAAGTTTGGTCAAATCATTTTTATATGAACTGTTGTCTGGTTAAACCTTCCTCCTTTTGTATTTTATAACTGATTTTTTTAAACCCTTACCTTCCGTCTTGGAGTCAATACTGTGTATTGGCTTCAAGGCAGAAGAGTGGTAAGGGTAGGCAATGGGGGTCAAGTGACTTGTCCAGGGTCACACGGCTGGGAAGTATCTGAGGCCAGATTTGAACCTAGGACCTCCTGTCTCTAGGCCTGGTTCTCAATCCACTGAGCTACCCAGCTGCCCCCCAGACCGAATGATTTTTGATGAAATGCTGCTTACTTTCAATAGTGGTTCAGCCCATTATTTATAACTGCTTAATAACTATTTGCATTTAAATTCATTAATCCTACACATCAACTATCATAACTTTTCAGGCTCTAAGTCTCTATCAGGTCTCTCTGTCCACTCATTCTCCATTAGTCAGCTGTAATTCAGCCAGCTGGCTGAAATCCATTAAGCCCCTCAGTAGACCAAACAATCATCAGGAAAGTCAACTGCCCAATGATAAAATTATTAAGATGACTAACCTTTAGTCAATAGGCTAATCAGTCAGCCTTTGAGGAAGTTGGTCGGTCTATTCTGAATGAGTGACAGCTGCAGGTTTCTTGGAGGGAGAACTCCCCCTATTCTAGGCACATGACCTTGAGGTTTGGAGTCAGAGGAATTAAAACTGGTTTCTCCTAGTGAAACCAGACAGGGAAATTCTGGAGGAATTGTGGACTAAGGGAGATAGTTTCAAACTTGGATGATCCTCTTCCCCTCCAGAGCACTGAGGAGGTCCAGGATCTCTCAGATTTCCCCAGAACCTCTAGGTTCATGCCAGCAGACTGGCCTGTGTATCCAAGGCCCATAAAGCAGCACACAGATCTATACTTTGGCAGAATATTAACTTCCTCTTTGTTTTACCTAGAATCTGTCTTGGAAGAAAATTCTCATTCCCATTGAGCACAATGTGTTCTTTATGGCCATTTCACTGAGAGTGCCTTTCTAGTTCTAAGGGAGCCTGGAAGCAAAAGGAAGAGGTGGAGGGGGAAAGGGTGAGTGTCTTGTTAGGGATAATGCAAACTTGAAAGAAAAATAAAGAAGGGTTGGTTCTTGGAAACTGCTGAATGGCTCTGTTCTTTGCTACCTCCTGCCAGGGAATTGGTGCTCTCCTGAAGGTCCTTCATGACTTTTTCCTGACTCTTTTTAAGTCCTAGGGTCATGGAATTTATAGCTGATCACGTAAGGATCACGGACCCCAAATGTTCAGTTTACAGAGACTCAGAAATGACCTGTTCAGTCATACAGACAGAAATTAGCCACATAGGATCCTAGATCTGGACCTGGAAGGGACCTCAAAGGCTATCTAGTCCAATCTCCTCACTTTAAAGGTGAAGAAACTGAGACCCTTGGAAGTTGAATGACTTGTCTAACCTCGTATGAATAGAAAGCATCAGAGCCTGGCCTTGGATCCAGGTCCTCTGCCTCTGAATTGAGTGCTTTTTATTATTTAAAAAAGACTTTTACTTTCTGTTTTAGTAACAACTCTAAGAGAGAAGGGCAAGGGCTAGGCAAGTGGAGTCACACAGCTAGGGAGTGTTTGAGGCAAAATTTGAACTTAAGTCCTCCTAGCTCTAGATCTGGAGTATAAAGCTCCTTCTACAGCACAAGATCTTGGAGCTTTAATATCAGAGAAAACCCCTAGTCCCTCCCTATCCACCCCCACTGCCAGCTCAGACTCACCTGAATGAAGGAGCTGGGACTTGGCGAGTGTATCTTCGCTGTTCTGGAGGTAACTATTCTGGTTCGGAGCCTCTGAAAGAGTAGAGAAATTAGGCAAATATCTAGTGAGTACAGTGGTGAAGTGAGACACAGGGTGGATTCTATCTCTGGTACAAACATGTCCATTTCTTAAAATTCTCCTTTGCTGCCTTGTTTTGGGGTGATACCTGTGAGTTTTCAAAGGCTATGCCAGTTCAGCAAAACTCTTGTAAGGCCTGATAAACTGGAAAGGTTTCAAGTTAGGGACCAGAAACTGACCATATAATTGGTATCGAAGGACCAGCCTGGCTGAGCTTGGGAAGTCTCTTCAGTGGAGGATTGGCTGAAACAATTTATAAAGCCCTTTGCTAGGTCCCAGAGGAGGGAGAGTCTATGTTGATAAAAATCATGGATTCTCCATGGCTGATGAGTAAAAGATGTACTAAGTCTTAGGGAAAGGAGTCCTGAATGGGGAAAAAAGGGTAGACTAATCAGAATGACAGAATGTTATGGTGGCACAGACTACTGGTTCTGGAGTTAGAGGGCCTAAGTTCAAGTCCTGACTGCCATTTTTACAATTATCTATATGACCTTAGAGCAAGCCACTTAAACTTTCTTGCCCAAGTTTCCTCTTTGGAAAAATTAAAGAGTAGGATAAAATGGTCGCCAAAGTCCTTTCTAGTTTTAAATCTTTGAAACTCTGAAATAAGAGATAAAAAACAAAGTCCAGAACAAAGGCAGAAACCAGGGAGGCCTCATCCTCTGAAGGAAGGCTCCAAGTTTGGCTCCTGAGGCTGCTTAATGGAAAGAATCTCTAGTTATGCTCCTTTTCACTATTGTGTAGTGATGTAGCTTTTATCACTGGGCTCACTAAAACTTCCTTAAATATGCATTTTTTTGAAGAGTAATTAACTATGAAGAATATTTAGGAGATTTGTGGGAACCAAATTCCTAAGGCTACTGACAAAAGACATTCTTCCATACCCATAATACAAGGTAAGGTAACCAAGCAACCCAATAATGAGAATCTGATTTAACAAACATTTATTAAACTTGTGGCTGGTAAAAACTTTGGAGATTATCTAATAAAAATAATAATGAGGGATAACATTTATATATCACTTTCAAGTTTGCAAAGCGTTCTATAAAATTATGTTATTTGATCCTCATAACCCTGGGAGGTAGCTATTATTATCCCAATTGTATAGAAGAAGAAACTAAGTCCCAAATAGGTTAAATCAGTTGGTCAGGCTCACACATCTAGCATGAGGTCAGATTTGAAGTCAGGTTTTTCTGATTTCCGGCACAACACTCTAACCACAGCACCACTTAACTGCCTCTTTGTCCAACTGTAATTTTCATTACCCACTGTTACGCAGATGATCAGTAGCAGAGTTGGTACCTAACACCTGGTTCTCTTGCCTGATTTGAAATCTAGGGTTCTTTCCATTATACTGGGCCTGCCTCCATTCATGTGAGGTTCCTTTCAGGGTGACATCGTGAATAATAGGGCCCTGGACTTGAAAGTCAAGAATACTTAGACAGCTATCAGCTATGTGACCTAACACAAGGCACCTAATTTCTCTGAGTCTCAATTTCCTCATCTGTAAAATGGGGACAATAATAAGGTCTACCTTACAGAGTTCTGAGAATCAAATGAGATCATGAATATACAGTTCTCTGTGAACCTGAGAGTGCATTATAAATGTAAACTTTCATTATGATTTTGTTGTCATTACTGTAACCTAGAATGCAAAATGGCGAGGTGGGACCTCTTGGATCTGGGGATTTAAGACAAGTGTCTCTTTTGCCCCTTGAGTAATTAAGGAGGAACTCACCTTAAAATGGGAGGTCAAGCATGAGTCACTCACTAGTAAGGCATGGGGACAAATTTCTGAGATCAGGATCACCATGGCTAAGTGACTGGGAACCGTAAACCAGACTCTGGGGAAATGGGGAACTGGAAAAAGAGTCCTTGGCTTAGCTCAGCACTGGATAGCTCCTGCCCCACAGCAAAAGGGAGACTATCAGGGCTCTTAAATATGGTAGGCACTGCCAGAAAGAACTTGGGGAGACAGCCATTCATCTCTCACTTCCCCTTCCAAAGTGCAAAAGGCCTCCTGGAGATATGGGATGGAGATTTTTTTTTAAACTCTTACCTTCCACCTTAGAATCAATACTATATATTGGTTCAAAGGCAGAAGAGTGGTAAGAGTTAGACAATGGGGGCTAAGTGACTTGACCAGGGTCACATAGCTAAGAAGTGTCTGAGGCCAGATTTGAACCCAGAACCTCCCATCTCTAGACTTGGCTCTCAGTCCACTGAGCTGCCCAACTGCCCCCTGAGAGGGAGATTTTTAGAGATAACTGTCTATTAAATTTCTGGCTGATATTGGATAAAAGTGAAATTTGGAACTACATGAAATAAGGAATGAGTTATAAGAAAACAAAATGGCTAATTAAGAAACCTAAGTTCCATTCTTAGTCCTGACTTACTAAGTGAATTTGAGTAAGTTACTTCTTCTATTGAGAACTCGGTTTTTTTCAAGCTCTACCACAATGTTCTGTGATACACACTGACTTATATTTTATTTGTCTTATATTTTAATGTCCCTTCCAGCTCTTCCATCCTATATCATGTTCCTTATAAGATCTTTGTCGTCTCTGCCATTCTAAAATCTGAGCTAAGATCTCTTCTGGGTCTCACATTTTCTACTCTTATTTAAGGTGCCTTCCCTTTGAGCTCAGCCATTCTAGAGTACTTACCATTGCTTGTACCCCAGACACTCATCAACGTGGTCTCCAGATATAGAGGCATATTATGTTCCATGCAGACACAATTGATGAATGATCGCCATATAGAGGGGCCATGAGATCCCAGATGGCTGAGGAGCAAGGAGACTTTTTGGGTGAGGTCTGGAACCTTGTCTACTGGAGCCAGGTCTAGGCCAGGCAGATAGAACTTGGCCTTTGAGATCAGCCATTCAAAGTCCTCACTGAGCAGCCCCACCAGGTGGTGATGCAGGCTTTCCACATCCTCCTGCATGCCTAAGGAGTCCATTTGGATCTAGCACTAAGAGGACCAAAGAGTGACAGGTTAGCTGATGAAGGTGATAATACTGGCTGAGGATGGAGAAAGTCCTCAGCCTAGCTAAAATTCTTTTTGTTTAATGAAGCAATAAAGTGGGAAGGGCACTGGCTCTGGAGGCATGACTTGGGAAATTCCCCGGAGCTTCAGTTTCCTTATATATAAAATGAAAGAGTTGGACTGAATGGCCTCTGAGATCCCCGTGTCCAATCCTTCCAATGACCTCTTTTCTTTTTCCCCTACTTGATATCTCTACCTCTCTTTTATTTCTATCCCCACTGAAGTCCTTCAGCAAGTGAACCACACAACACAGTGGGATCTTTCCTTACATTGTTAGCACTATTTCTCATGTCTAAGCCCCATATCTCCATTGTGACCAAAAGCCCCTTAGGGGCACTTAGAAAACTATGGGGCAGATAGTAGTCATTCAGAGAACATTTGGGTTTTTTAACCTAATTTATTTTGAACCTGTTTTACTTTATTTTCAGGTCTGGTAAACATTTGTTAATGGAAGTATTCAACTGATCATAGATTTAGAGGCAGAAGGGATTTTTAGGGCAGAAGGGAGATCTTTTAGTTCAAGGGTTCTTAACCTGAGGTCCATAGATCTATTCTTTTTAAATATTTTGGTAATTCTATTATAATTGTTTTTCTTTGTTAATCTATATATTTTACTTTATGCATTTAAAGACATTATTCTGAGAAGAGGTTCATAGATGTTGCCAGGCTGCCAAAGAGATCCGTGACATATAATGTTATAAAAAATAATGGGGATGGATTGAAGGTAATAATAATAGTAGAGGCTATAAGCTAGAGGCTTTTAAAAGGTGGATAGGATTTTGATGTGAGAGAGAGCACACTCTCACCCATGGTCTCTGTGTAGGTGCTGCTAGTAAAGCTATGCCTCTCCTCTCCTGACTGGCTCACTCAGTTGAGCCTGTCAGCTATTTCTTATAATAGTTGCCCAGACAGGGAACCATTGAGAAGCTAGAGGTATAGTTAACCTCTCTAGTTCCTCATCCTGGGGTTAGAATAGGTATTGGTAAGGCTATTGATGCACTATTTGAACAATGGTGAAATCTGACTGCGTAAGGATCTCCTGTAATGGTGGGACACTAGAGATGTTAACTAACTCTGAGATCTCCCAGGGTTAGCAACAGTTAAGTCCCCAACCACTAATTGGAGTCTCTCCCAGATTCAAAGCCTCACTTCCTGCTCCTTCATTCCATCTTGGAATCCTCCAGCCCTTCCTGCTAGGTCCAACACTAATACTAAATTAATCTTCTTCACAACACTTCCCTTTCCAAGGGCCCAGATATAATGACCACTCAGGAAAGGTACTTGATGACAAAATACTGTATTTGTTTCTAATCAATGGGGTTAGGAACAAGGGAAAAGGATGGAGGATTTGGGAACCTTATTTGCTAATGCTCTAAACTATTGATCAGACTATTGAAAGAAAGCTAGCTCAAGCAGAGGCTGGAGGTTCTTCACTCTCACACTAACGCTGGCCTGACTTGGTTGGAATCAAGCCAAAGATTAGGGAAGGCTATTGATGAACTTTGATTACAGTGTCACTATTTCCTCTCAGCTCTGTTGTCAGTGATAATAATTGCTCTCTAGCTCTCAGTATGACAGGTTGCTTTGCAGGTATTTGCCTACCCTCCCTTGAGACCTCCCATCTCCCAAGATCTGCTCCAGAGTGAGCCCCAGGTGCTGGGCCTCGTGGGTATTAACAGGGCTGGCTCCAAAGGACTTTTTGCCTTGGCTCACGGCATCTGGGTACATTCTGAGGTGTTCAACTGCTGGTCTTGTCACTCAAAGTTGGTATCCATTTTGTCCCAGAAATCAATATAACAGTACAAAAGGTTAATAACTTCTGCTTTAGCTCAATTTCACATCTTGCAGATGAGGAATTGAGACCCAAACATATGAGATGAGAAGGAAGTATGGTATAGTGATGAGAGTGCTGCACTTACAGTCAGAAAGATCTGAGTTTGAATTCTGCCTCAGAAACTTACTAGTCTTATGAGCTCTGGTAAGGCTTTGAGTCTCAGATTCATCTGAGTACTGACCTCACAGGTTGTTGTGAATGTCATTTGAGATAATGCATAAAAATCACTTTGTAGGGGGTGGCTGGGTGACTCAGTGGGTTGAGAGCCAGGCCTAGAGACAGGAGGACTAGGTTCAAATCTGGACTCAAATACCTCCTAGTTGTGTGACCCTGGGCAAGTCACTTAACCTCCATCACCTAGCCCTTAATGCTCTTCTGCCTTGGAATCAATACACAGTATTGATTCTAAGACAGAAAGTAAGGATTAAAAAAAAATCACTTTGTATATCTTAAAGTATAGGCAGCTGGGTGGTACTGTGGATAGGGCACTGGGCCTGGAGTCTAAAGGACCTGAATTCCAATCCAGCCTTAGATATGTCCTATCTGTGTGACTCTGGACTATTGATTTCACCCTTTTTGTCTCAGTTTCCTCATCTGTGAAATGATCTGAAGGAGGAAATGGCAAAACACTCTAATATCCTTGCCAAGAAAACCCCAAATGGGATCATGAAGAGTCAGACACAAGTAAACAACAACAAATTTTAAAGTGCTAGATGATGATGATGAAATCCTTTGCCCAAGTTCACCACAGATAGCCATAGAAGAACTCAGAGTCAAACCCAGGTCCTTTGACAACAAATCAGTACTCTTTCTCTTACAAGATGCTAAGACTCCATTAGATTCAGGAATCATTTATTAAGCCATGCCAAGCACTGTAGAGGAATAAGCAGCATCTCTTGCCCTAAAAGAGTGCTTGGTCTACTTGGAATAATAAAACTGACACTCATAAATAGCCAATGAGAGAGAGAGAGTATACCAGTAAGTGCACCAGGGAAAGGAATTAGCATTCTGTGCTTTAGGGGTTCAGAGTCAGGGGGAAATTCACTGTAGCTGAGGATGATATGAAAGGTTTCTTGGAGGAAGTGACCTGGGGGAAGTCACTTCCATTTTTCTTTTAAATTCTTACTTTGTCTTAGTAACAACTCTAAGTAAAAAAGGCAAGGGTGAGGCAAAAAGAGTTAAGTGACTTGCTCAGGGTCACAGAGATAGGAAATGTCTCAGGTCAGGTCTTCCTGATGCCAGGCTTGATGCTATATCTTCTGTGCTACTTAGCTGCCCCATCACTTCTATTTCTTAAAATCAATTCCATTTCTAAAATCTCTTTGTTGCTGACCTAGGAATGGACAAGGGGACAGACAGGTAGATGAGGTGGGAAACTGGTTTGAAAATATCCTACCCGGTCCGTGGGATGAGAAAATTCATTATAAATGTTCTAAGATCCCCGATGAGATAGTGGCAGGCTTCAAGTTCTCAGAGACAGAAGAGTCTGGGATCCAGTTCCTGAGTGTGTACGAAGGCATGGTGTTCTGAGAATCACTCCACTGTAGAGTGTCCTGAGGAGAGAGAGGAAACAGGTGGCTCACCCAGAAGCCAGAAAACTGCCCAAATTCCCTTGCCTTCTTCCTTTGTCCTACTCCCAATGGGTTCCGCCCCCATCAGAGATAGCTGGAAGTCATCTCTTGGTGGCACTGGGGGAAGAGAGAAGTCTGGGAGAAGAGCTTTCTCAAGGGGGTTCCACTCCTTCTTATACCACTTTTTTTTTTAACATTTATTAATTCATTTTTAACATGGTTACATGATTCATGCTCCTCCTTTCCCCTTCAC
>NC_058131.1:290490990-290527418 GCF_016433145.1 Gracilinanus agilis
GTGGTTGCTCAGCCCGCGATTTCGTGAGAGCTGTTTCACCCCTTTATAGCATAGAAATGCCTCGATTCCACGTACCTTCCACGCTGTGCCCTGTTGTGGGGTTCCTCTGTTCATCTGGACTTGTTTTTATGTCCCCTTGAGGAGTTTTGTGTGTTTCGATCAGGAGAGGTTAAGAGCTGCTTCTTACTCTGCCGCCATCTTAACCCGGAACCTTCTTATACCACTTTTAGCATCATGTCTGAACACATACTAGGTGCTTAGTAAATGCTTGTTGGCTTGTTAACTACACTTAAATTAATTCATTTCTGGACATACTATTATAAGGAGTTTTTCTTTGTCTATTCATTCTCATTCATCTTTTTAAAGTAATTCAGTTAAGATAAACTCCAGTCTTCTAGTTGTGCTCCCCCCCAACATTATTTCATAAAGGCCTTTCCTAATCTCTGTATTTCTCATACTTGCCTGTCTTAAGAAGATTATCATATTTCATCATATTGTTGTTGTTCAGTCATTTCAGTTGTATCTGACTCTTTGTGACCCCATTTGGGATTTTCTTGGCAAAAATAGAGGAGTGGTTTACCATTCCCTTCTGCAGCTCATTTTACAGATGATGAAACAGAGGCAGGGTTAAGAGACTCTCCCTGGGTCACACAGCTAGTAAGGATCTAAGGCCAGATTTAAACTCAGGAGACAAGTCTTCCTGACTCCAAGCCCCATGCTCTATCCACTGCTCCACCTAGCTGCCTGCACTTATTATGTTAGTGAACCACAGTTCATTTACCCATCTTCCCTTATTGCTGCCATTTTTTTTTGTTTTGTTTTGTACAAATTACACTTAATGCTATGGAAATCTTCAAACAGCTCTTGTTTATTTTAGGTATGAGTTTTTTAATTTGTCTAAGGGGTTTCTAGCTACAGGGAAGCAAATGGAGAGGAACATTTATATTTTGTGGAATAGAAGAGGGACAGGGCCACCCAACCTTCATCCTCTTGTAATCCAGAGATAACCTACGGTTCACTGGTATGGCCCAGCATGTTCCCCTTAAGGGCCACACCCCCTGAGTCCTTAGATAACTTAAGCAAAAGCACTATAGGCAGAGCACAGGATCCAGCAGCTGAAGAGGGACACAGCTTCCAAAGGGCTTGGGGACATTGGTGTGTGTGTGTGTGTGTGTGTGTGTGTGTGTGTGTGTGTGTGTAAAGAATATAACTCAAAATTATGTTAGCTTTAGGATAGGCCACAATATTCAAAATCCCAAGAATGCAGTCGCACAGGAAATTGTTCTGTATTTTTTTTCTCTTACTTTGGACTCCCTCACCAGAGCCTAAAGTTTTTCCTCTGGTTAGGATAAATATCTATTTACTTTTCTTAGTTTTATATACATTTTTCATCTTTGTCAAAGGGATTAACCACGGATTTGCTGATTTGGACTTACTGTACTTATTGGGAACCAAGTTGGGAGAAGGTAATTGAGAGAAAACATGCTCAGAGAGAAGGGAGAATAAAAACTAAGATATTTTGACAGTGTCATCTTCGGCTGAGGCTTAGAGCTGAAAAAAAATTCTTTCATTATGGTCTTTCAGAGCAGAAAATGTTTACTTATCTAGGCAATGAATCAGTGGTAGGACAGAGAGGAATGAGGGGTTAAATAACCCTTTTCCCTACTCAACTCCCGTTAAGTGTAAAATTATTTCCTTAAAGTGCTATACAAATGACAACTATTATTTATCTTTAATTGTCATCTCAATTTAAATGGTTCATCTTAATACACTGATTAACAGCTGTGCTTTCAAGGAATGACTTCTCAGCTGATGTCAAAGGAGTTTGGGAATGAGGGAGAGAAGAGAGTAATGAAGGACATTACCCTGAACTGGCACTGGGTATGAGGCAAAGTTCTTATTGCCCCTGAAATTTTTGCAGTTTCCACTTCCTTTCTCGGAAAGTTTATTGTCTTTTCAGTTAAGTGGTGAGGGAAAAAATTCTTGAATCATACATACATCTTAGTGAAAAGATCATTGGAGATGTGGGTTCTAGTCCAGGCTCTGCCAATAACCTACTGGGGATCTCTACAGTTTATTGCTCTTTTCTGGTCTTTGAAAAAAAGGGGATAATACTACCCATCCTGTCATCTCTGAATTGTTGTAGGGATCAAATGAGACATTAGATGTAAAAGCTCTTCAAAGTATACAAGGCTAGGGACACTACAATGGATAGAGCACCAGACCTGGAGTTGGTCAGGAGGACCTGGTTCATATCTGGCCCTCAGCTACTTCCTAGCTGTGTGATTCTGGGCAAGTCACTTAATCCCCATTGCCTAGCCCTTACTACTCTTCTGCCTTAGAACCAATACGCAGTATCAATTCTAAGATGGAAGAAAAGGATTTAAAAAAAAAAGAACTAAAACAGAAGTTAAGGGTTAAAAAAAAAAGGTTCTGAGAGACATTATTGTATAATGGATTAGAGTAAGTATTTGGTGTCAGGAAAATCTGAGTTCAAATCCTACTTCTGACACATACTTAGTGTAACAACCAATAACTTAACCACCCAGTATCCCAAACTCCCTAACAGGAACAACTACTGATCTACATTGATTCAGAAAATTTCCTCACTGGGAGTTTCCTAAAACAATGAAGTCACAAGTTGTGTTGTTCCCTTTCCCCCTCAAAACCACCCTGAAACCAAAAAATACAAAGCTTTATATACTCTTATGTTGATCCCTGGGTGTTGAAGTGGAGGGGAAGATCTCCTGTCATCTAGATGGTCTTGTATAAAAGCGAACTAACTTGAGAAAGGAGAAGTCTGGATCTTGGAGCCCAGTTTTGTCACACACTCCCTGAGCACAGATGAGAGCGGTTGTTTTTGTGAGGGGTCTCAGTACCCACTGGGTTTTCCCCTGGTCCTTCCTCCAAAGTCATGGGTTACATGACCTGAAGTAAGAGCTGAGAATAAAGAGGAATAAACCCCAAGGTGTAAGTAGAAAGCAGTGGGTGAGTCATCTGGTGCTTCTCTCTTCAACAGCTGCCAGAGCAGATGAAAAGGATGTTAACATCTCAAAAGAATGAAGTGGTAAGGAGGTGAGAAGTCACAGGACCAGGGAAGGCTCAGACTCAGAGCTAGAGGTGACCTTAGAGGCCAACAAGGTTGTTATCTGAAAAAACTTGCAACCATGTTTTCATGGGGTTGCAAGCTGGCAGTTGCCAATTTAGAACACAGAACCTGGCAGAAGATCCAGGCCAGGTGCCAGGGTGACAGTTGAAGTGAGGGTTTAAAAAGGGGTCCCCAAGCTCCTGAGTGGACTTCTGGCTCTGAACTCCAGGGTTAGGGAGGAAAGGGTGGAAAAGTGGGCCCTGAGTGGTCTGGGTGGTTATGGGTAGATTTATTAAGCAGGTAGGAACAACTACCATTGCTAGCCAAATTCAACAGCTCTTTGGCATACTCAACAACCCTTATTTTAAACAAGAGATTTAATTCAACAATCAAGTCATCAGCATCTGACCCAGGACTTAGCAGTCCTGGGTCAGCAACCAATTGTATCAGAGTTGAGATCTGCCCTCAAGGCTTTCTCATACTGCTATACCTAGGAAGATCATTCTGTGTTTTCTAAAGTAGTTTAGTGATATTATTTAGCTAAGATCCTTTAGCTTATGTTCACCACTTTCCAACTCCCTTTTACCTGATTCAATTTAATTACCAATAAATACATTTAACCTCAAGCTTAAAGATCTTTGAAGTCATTGCCCTTACCTTATCAAGGGGCATATATCACCAGCAGTCAGGTCAGAATAATAACTTGAGTTGGCCAGCCTTTATCAAGCAGGTTCATTTCAGGAAGTCCCCACCTCCTTCCTGAAACTATACCAACTATCCATTTGAGTGGTTCCAACTCCCAGGGGCAGAGGCAGAGAATCCTGATCTTAAAGGGGTCTTGTCCTTGCTGGTGAGAGAGTTCATCTGACTCTAATTCAGCTTAGGTGTAGGATCCCTCCTCCACATACCAACTTTTACATCTGCCTAAGGCCCCGTGGCTGCCCTTATATCACCCTTATATCATCTACTCATCCCCCTGCATTACAAGTCCAACCCTCCTCCTCTTCTACAGATGAAGCAACATATCTCATTTGAATCATTATGAAAATGGCAGTTATTATCTGAGAGTCTCTGAGTCGATTCCCCTCCACCAAGAAACCAATTTGATATGGGGGAGGCACAGTCAGCTAGTCAGTGATTTAATTCTCACTTATTAAGCACCTGAGACACAAAAAAAGCAGAAAAAAATACGACCTCAACTCAGTCCTGTACTCAAAGAGTTCACAAGATAAATTGAGGGTAGTCTCAGGGAAGACACTAAGATTAAGGCTTCTTGCAGAAAGCTGGTCTGTAGCATAGACTTAAAAGAAGTCAAGAGATGCTGCTGAGAAGGGAGAGAGTTCCAGGCATGGAGAACAGTCATATTTCTAATGCCTGGAGTCAGGAGATCGAAGTGTCATGTGTGAGGAACAGCAAATAAGTCAATGCCATTAGAATGTGGAGTATGTAGAGGGAAGTAAGGTTTAAGAAGACTGGAGAGTTCAGAAAGAGCTAGATTGTGAAGATTATGAAAGTCAAACAGGATTTTATATTTGAACCTGGAGGTACCAGGGAGTCACTGGAATTTATTGAAGGGAAGGGTAATATGGTTAGACCTTCATTTTAGGAAGGTCAGTTTGACAGCTGATTGCAAAGAGACTGGAGGCAACGGAGACCAACCAGCATTGTAGTTGTATGTGTGTGTACATGTGTGCATGCATGCATGTGTATATGTGTAGATATATGTATATAGTTGTGTGTATATATGGATATGTGTGTATGTATGTTTGTGTGTTGGGGGAGGAGAAAGATTAGTGCTAGACCACCATGAAAAAGCCAAGCATAAAGGGCAGTTAAGTGGTTCAGTGACTAGAGAGCCAGGTCCAGAGATGGGAGGTCCTGAGTTCAAATGTTACCTCAGACATGTTCTCTTTGTTATCCTGGGCAAGTCAACTAATCCTACTTGCCTAACCCTTGCTCTCCTGCCTTGGAAGTGATTCTAATACTTAGTATTAATTTTTCAAACAGAATATATCATTTTATTTGTTTCATTATATAGTTCCCAATTACATGTAAAAAAATTTAATATGTATTTTTTAAAGTCTGAAGTTCTAAATTCTCTTTTGTCCCTCTCCTTGAGAAGGTAAGCAATTTGATATTGTTTGTACATGTGAAGTTATACAAAACATATTTCCATATTAGCATTTTGCAAAAGAAAACACAAACAAAATAAAACAAAAAATAAAGTAAAAAATGTATGCTTCAATCTGCATTCAAAGTTCATCAATTCTTTCTCTGCAGGTGGACAGCAGTTTTCTTTATGATACTTTAGAATTGTCTTGAATCACAGTCTTGATCAGAGTCTTAGTATCAGTTCTAAAGCAGAAAAGGTAAGGGTTTTGTTTTTTTTAAAGAAAGAAAAAGAAAATTTCAAGCATAAGATGAGGGTAGCCAGTTGTCTGGAAGAGTTATACACCTATTCATGAAACCCAGGCTAACGATGGGTCTGTCTGTAGGGTGATATAGCAGTCAAAAAGCTGAACGTGACCTTTGATCACACTAAGAAAGGTCTAGCTTCTAGGACTGAGATGATTGTCTCCCTTGATTGGCCTACACCTGGTAGACAATATTTTCTGGACTCACCATTTAAGGAAGGTCATTCACAGATAAGATGAGGAGCGCCAAAAGGGGGGCAACAACCAGGATAGTGAAGGGTCTTATCATATGAACTCCATCTTAAGGAACTCAAGATGTTTAACCTAGGAAAAAGAGAAGACAATGAGGACATGATAGCTGACAAAAATATTTGAAGGATCCTCATGCAGAAAAGTGATATGACTTGTTCTTTTTGGCCCTAGGACTGGAGAAAATGGTTAGAAGTTGCAGAGAGTTGATTTATACTTCAGTAATTGTAGAAAAATGTTTCCTAATAACATGAAGTGGAATGGTCACATTAAGAGATTGTGAGTTATCTTTAGGGGAAGTCCTCTTGCAGACTGGATGACCATTTGATATAGTTATTGGGGTTATGGATTGGACCTGATGGTAACTATGATGCAATTCAAGTTCTGTAATCTGGGGATTCTGAACTGCATAAGAACCCCTTGAGGGAGATATTACAAGTATTACTATCTTCACTGTACAGATGAAGCTCAGAGATTTCCCATGACTTGCCCATGGTCACATAATTAGCAAATTTCAAAGCTTAGATTTGGACCTATGCTTCCTGATTCCAAATTTAGTACCATGTCCATTAAACCATGTTTCCTAGACCATCTGAGTTAGAATGGATCTGAAAATACTCTCCAATCTAGCCCTCTCATTTTATAGAGGAAAGAAGCAGTGACTTGCCCAAGATTATATAGCAAATTAGGGGAAAACCAAGAGTAGAACCTGGAATAGTGTCAATTTATTTTGGGAAATATGTATTACAATGTCCACTATGGGTAGGACACTTTAATAGGCACTATAGATAAAATGACAATGGGAAACATTTACTACCCTCAAAGAGTTTACATTTTGCTGGAGGGATAAAAATGTACTTTACATATAAACAAAGTATCTTCACCAAGAAAATCCCAAATAAGGTCAGAGTCAGACACTGAACAACAAAGATGAACAAATACAAAGTTTATGCAAAATAATTTCTATGGGAAGGAGGGGGTAGAGTAGGAGAGCATTTGCCAAATCAGGCAATAATAACCATCTTTTGTGGGAGGTGGCATTTGAAATGAAAGACAGACTGTAGTCAGATTTAGGTAATGGACTTGATTGAAGTTTTTTGAGCAGGGGTAGGGCCAGACTCTCTAGGGGGATGAGTGGAGCAGGGCAAAGGTCTCAAGCCACACCTGGATCTGGCAGCGGCAGTGGCTCCTCCATTATTCTGCTTTCCTTTGGAGGGATTGTTTTTAAAGGGGTTTTTTGGTGTCCGTGGGTGGGTGGCAGGCCATGTGGTGCCAAGATGAGGAGTAGGAGCAAAGAGTAAGAGCACAATACTTGATAGTAAAGTTAACATAAGTATTTTTTTAGAATATAGATTTCTGTCAGAATTCTTGATTCAAAGTCAATCCTGCTAGTGTGAATTTATGTAAAGTGAGAACTCTGTGTGTGTGTGTGTGTGTGTGTGTGTGTGTGTGTATGCTACTCACTATGACCAATTTGAATTTATATTAAAATTGTTCCACACACAGTACTCCATTTCCTATCTCCATACATTTGCAATGGCCACCCCTATGTCTGGAATGATCTTTCTTATTACTTCTATATTTTGGAATTTCTTCCTGGTTGCCTTCCCAATTCAGTTCAAATATCACCTTTTATATGAAGCCATTCTTTAGTCCCAGAGATACTGATGTTCTGCTTCCCAAGACTACCTTGCATTTTTCTTGTATATATCCTATACATATTTATAAACGAGCATGCCTCCTCTATTAGAATTAACCTTCTTGTGGACACAAAATAATATTTCACTTTCACTTTTCTATCCCCAGCACTTAGCATAATGTTGTGCATATAGCAGCTGGTTAATAAATGTTTGTTGACTGAATGAAAAAAGAACTGTTCAACAATAAAAAAATAATAAACACAGTCATATTAAAAACATACAAAATCATGATTATATCAACACATATAGAAAAATCCCCTGATAAAGTACAGTACTCATTTATGTTATAGTCATACAAACTATAGGAAGAGAAAAGCCTTTTTTAAAAAGTATGGAGACTTTTGAGTTAAGATGGCAGCAGAGTAGAAGGAAGGAACTTCTCCTTACAACTGACTGATACAAAACATTTCAAAGGACAAAAATCAAAATCATATGAGAGAAGGGGCTCTGCCGTGGGGCACAGCCTTGAAGGTAGGCAGGGTTTAGGCATTTCCACACTCTAAGAGGGTAAAATTACATCTACCAAAGTGCGAGCTGATACCCCTCTCCCACACCACCTACTGTGCTAGAGTCAGAGTGAGGGTTGGGGCAATCTCTAGGTTCTTGGGGGCTGGCTAAGGGCACCACAGACTTACCCCTGAGGGCAGTGCAAGGCCTTTGCAGAAAGACTTGGGATCTGGGGCTGAGGAGAGCAGAACACAGGCACAGAGATAGGGCAGAGGCAGGTGCCCACAGCAGACACAGCAGAAACTAGAAAAATAACCTCAGGGCAAAAACAACTGTGTGGCATAGAGCTCCCTGCCCTCCTCACTCAGACTTCTGGCTGAGAAGGGAAGATAAAACTAACACAGCAATGGCCATCCAAAAACTACAATCCAAAAGTACCAAAAAAAAAAAATAATAAGATGCAACAGAAAAAGCCTCTGACACTGAATAACTTCTATGGAGAAAAACATCAGAATACAGAAGTGACAGCAGAAAATAACAAACAAGAAAACACATCTAAACTTTCCCAGAAAAAAATGGAAATTGGTCACAAGCTCTTGAGGAACTCAAAATGGAGTTCAAGAACCAGGTAAGAAAGATAGAAGAAACTTGGGAAGAAAGGTGGGAAATAAAAATGAAAGTAATTAAAAAAGAAAATAACAGTTTAAAAGACAGAATCTGCCACTTGGAAAAAGAAGCACAGAAATCACATGAAATAATAAGCAAATTGGAGACCAGAATTGACCTGCTGGAAGCCATGAAAAGCAGCATAGACCAAACTGAAAAGGAAAATCAAAAGATCATAGCTGAAAACCAGTATTTAAAGACTAGAATTAGGTAAGTAGAAGCTAATGCTCTCACAAGACAGTAAGAATTAATAAAGCAAAGTCAAAAGAATGAAAACATAGAAGGAAATATGAAATATCTCACTGAAAAAACAAATGACCTAGGGGACAGATCTAGGAGAGTCAATTTGAGAATCATTGGTCTACTGGAAAACCTGGAAAAAAAATAGAAACCTTGACATCATATTATAAGAAATTATCCAAGAAAATTGTCCTAATATTCTTGAACAAGAGGGCAAAATAGACATTGAAAGAGTCCATAGAACACCTTCTACATTAAATCCTCAAAAGACAACCCTCAGGAATTTGAAGTGCCAAATTCAAGAGCTTCCAAGCCAAGGAGAAAATATTGCAAGAAGCCAGAAAGAGGCAATTCAGATATCAAGGAGAATCAGTCAGGATTATACAGGATCTGGCAGCCTCCACACTGAAGGACCACAAGGCTTGGAATATGATATTCAGAAGAGCAAGAGAATTGGGTCTACAACCAAGGATCACCTACCCAGCAAAACTGACTATATACTTCCAGGGAAAAGTATGGGCATTTAACAAAATAGAGGATTTCCAAGTATTCCTAAAGAAAAGACCAGAACTAAATGGAAAATTTTATGTCCAAATACAAAATTCAAGAGAAACATGAAAAGGTAAACAAGAAAGAGGGGAAATTTTTTAAGGGCTTCAATAAGGTCAAAATGTTTATATTCTTTTATGGAAAAATGATATTTGTAACTCTCAAATACTGTTTCCATTATCATAGTAGATAGAAGAATTATTCATAGGTAGAGGTTGAGGTACTAAGGGGTTTCAGATAATATGTAAAAAAGGGGGGAATGGGAATAGAAGATGACACCAAGAGAAACTTGAAGGTAAAAGAAAAATAGAATAATTTATACCACATAAAGAGACACATGGGAGAGGGAGGAGAAGAATACTATTATAAGAAGGAGAAAAAGAGAGTGGTAATAGGTAATACTTAAACCTTACTCTCAGTACAATCAATTTTGAGAGGGAAAAGCAGCTAGATCCATTGGAGTATAGAATTCTATCTTACCCTACAGGGAAGTTGAGAGGGGAAAACCCAAGTGGGGGAGTGGGGCAGGGAATATCAAAAGGGAGGAAAAGGGAGGTGGGGAGGGAATTCAATAGACCTTAAAGAAAAATAAGAGGGGAATAAGAAGGGAGGGGTGAGAAGGAAAGTAAAATAAGAGTACGGAACTTATTAAAAGCAAAATACTGGTGTAGAAGGAAATATTGAAAGAAGAAAGGGCCGTATTAAAAGAGGAAATCAAAATGATGGAGAATACATAGGTGGAAATCATAACTCTGAATAGTTATGATGAGTGAATAGGATGAACTCACTCATAAAACAGAAGTAGATGGGAGAGTGGATTAGAAACCAAAATCCTACTATATATTATTTACAAGAAACACACATGAGGCCAGTAGAGACACACAGAGTAAAGGTAAGAGGCTGGAGCAAAATTTATTGGGCATCAACTGAGAAAAAGAAGGCAGGAGTCTCAATCATGATATCTGACAAAGCCAAAGTAAAAATAGATCTGATTAAAAGAGATAGGAAGGTAATTACATGCTGATAAAAGGCAGTATAGACATGAAAAAAAATAGTTGTACTCAACATGTATACATCAAATGGTATTGCATCCAGAATTTTAAAGGAGAAACTATTGGAGCTTAAGGAGGAACTAGATAGTAAAACTATATTAGTGGGAGACCAGAACCTTCCTCTATGAGTTCTAGATAAGACAAACCAAAAATATATAAGAAAGAAGTAAGAGATGTGAATGAAATCTTATAAAAATTAGAGTTTATAGATATATGGAGAAAAATAAAAAGGGACAAAAAGGAATGCACCTTCTTTTCAATAGCACATGGTATATTCACAAAGATTGACCATGTACTAGGGCATAAAAACATTGCAAACAAATGCAAAAAAAGCAGAAATAATAAATGCAAATTTTTCAGATCATAATGTAATAAAAATTATAATTAGGGTATACAGAGAGACAAATAAAAAATTAATTAAAAATTTAATAATATGATTCTCCAAAATTGGTTGATTAATGAACAAATCATAGAAACAATTAATAATGTCATTGAAGAGAATGCCAATGGGGAGACATCATATTAAAATCTATGGAATGCAGTCAAAACAGTACTCAGGGGGAAATTTATATCCCTGAGTGCATATATCAACCCATCAGAAAGGGAAGAGGTCAATGAATTGGGCATGCAAATTAAAAAACTAGAAAGAGAACAAATTAAAAATCCCTGGATAAAAACTAAATTGGAAATCCTAAAATCAAAGGAGAAATTAAGAAATTGAAAATAAAAGAACTATTGAATTAATAAATAAGACTAGAAGCTGGTACTTTGAAAAAACCAAATAAAATAGATAAAGTACTGGTTAATCTAATTTAAAAAAGGAAAGAAGAAAATAAAATTAACAGTATCAAAAATGAAAAGAGCGGGGGCAGCTGGGCAGCTCAGTGGAGTGAGAGTCAGGCCTAGAGACAGGAGGTCTTAGGTTCAAACCCGGCCTCAGCCACTTCCCAGCTGTGTGACCGTGGGCAAGTCACTTGACCCCCATTGCCCACCCTTACCACTCTTCCACCTATGAGACAATACACCGAAGTATAAGGGTTTAAAAAAAAAATGAAAAGAGTGACCTCACCTCTCATGAAGAGGAAATTAAGATTATTATTAAGAATTATTTTGCCCAATTACATGGCAATAAATATGGCAATCTAGGTAATATGGATGAATATTTACAAAAATATAAATTGCCTAGATTAAAAGAAGAGGAAATAGAATACTTAAATAATCCCATATCAGAAAAAGAAATGAACAATCCATCAAAGAACTCCCTAAGAAAAAATCCCCAGGGCCAGATGGATTCACAAGTGAATTCTATCAAACATCAAAGAACAACTCATCCCAATAGTATATAAACTATTTGACAAAATAAGCAAAGAAGGAATTTTACCAAATAATTTTTATTTTATTTTATTTTATTTTTTAAACCCTTAACTTCTGTGTATTGGCTCCTTGGTGGAAGAGTGGTAAGGGTGGGCAATGGGGGTCAAGTGACTTGCCCAGGGTCACACAGCTGGGAAGTGGCTGAGGCCAGAGTTGAACCTAGGACCTCCTGTCTCTAGGCCTGACTCTCAATCCACTGAACTACCCAGCTGCCACCCCCAAATTCTTTTTATTACATAAATATGGTACTGATTCTAAAGCCAAGCAGACCAAAAACAGAGAAAGAAAACTACAGAGCAATCTCCTTAATGAACACAGATGAAAAAATCTTAAATAGAATACTAGTAAAAAGACTCCAGCAAGTTATCACAAAGATTATTCACTATGATCAGGTGGGATTTATACCAGGAATGCAATGATGGCTTAATTTTAGGAAAACCATCCACATAATTGAACATATCAACAACCAAACCAACAGAAATCACATAATTATCTCAATAGGTGCAGAAAAAGCTTTTGATAAAATAAAACACCCATTCCTATTGAAAACACTAAAAAGTATGGGAATAAATGGGCCTTTCCTCAAAATAATAAACAGTATATATCTAAAACCATTAGCAAGTATCTTCTACAATGGGGACAAATTAGAAGTCTTTCCAATAAGGTTAGGAGTGAAGCAAGGATGCCCATTATTACTTCTATTACTTAACATTGTACTAGAAACATTAGCTGTAGCAATCAGAGAAGAAAAAGAAGTTGAAGGGATTAAAATAGACAAAGAGGAGACTAAACTATCAGCCTTTGCAGATGATATGATGGTCTACTTAAAGAATGCTAGAGAATCAACCAAAAAGCTAGTGAAAATAATCAACAACTTTAGCAAAGTTGCAGGATGCAAAATAAACCCACATAAATCATCAGCATTTCTATATATTTCCACCACATCCCAGCAGCAAGAGTTAGAAAGTGAAATTCCATTTAAGATCACCCTAGACAATATAAAATACTTAGGAAATCTATTTGCCAAGACAAACACAGGAATTATATGAACACAACTACAAAACACTTTCCACACAAATAAAACTAGATCTAAACAATTGGAAAAACATTACTTGCTTATGGGTAGGACGAGCTAACATAATAAAATGACAATCCTACCCAAATTAATTTACTTATTCAGTGCCATATCTATCAAACTACCATGAAACTTTTTTACTGAATTAGAAAAAACACTATAACAAAGTTCATTTGGAAGAACAAAAGATCAAGAATATCAAAGGAAAAAATGAAAAAAAAAATGTGAAGGAGGAATGCCTAGCAGTACCAGATCTTAAACTGTACTATAGAGTAGTGGTCGTCAAAACAATATGGTACTGGTTAAGAGACAGAAGGGAGGATCAATGAAATAGACTTGGGGTAAATGCCCTCAGCAAGATAATATACAATAAACCCAAAGATCCCAGCTTTTGGGACAAGAATCCACTGTTTGACAAAAACTGCTGGGGAATTGGAAAACAGTATGGGAGAGATTAGGTCTAGATCAATATCTCACACTCTATACCAAGATAAATTCAGGATGGGTAAGTGGCCTAAATATAAAGAAGGAAACTAGGTGAACATAGATTAGTATACCTGTCAGATCTACGGTAAAGAAAATAATTAAAGCCAAGCAAGAAATAGAGAATATCAAAAATGTAAAATGAATAATTTTTATTACATTAAATTAAAAAAGGTTTTGTACAAACAAAACCAATGCAATCAAAACTAAAAGGGAAACAACAAATTGGGAAAAAAATTTTATAACAAAAACCTCTGACGAAGGTCTAATTTCCCAAATAAGGAACTAAATCAATTGTACAAAAAAGATCAAGCCATTCCCCAATTAGTAAATGGGCAAGGGACATAAATAGGCAGTTTTCAGATAAAGAAATAAAAACTATCAATAAACACATGGGGGGCAGCTGGGTAGCTCAGTGGAGTGAGAGCCAGGCCTAGAGACAGGAGGTCCTAGGTTCAAACCCGGCTTCAGCCACTTCCCAGCTGTGTGACCCTGGGCAAGTCACTTGACCCCCATTGCTCACCCTTACCAATCTTCCACCTATGAGACAATACACCGAAGTACAAGGGTTTAAAAAAAATGATAAAAAAAAAATAAAAATAAAAAAATAAACACATGAAAAAGTGTCTTAAATCTCTTAAAATTAGAGAAATGCAAATCAAAATAACTCTGAGGTACGACCTCACATGTAGCAGATTGGCTGTGACGGCAAAGGAAAGTAATAAATGTTGGATGGAATGTGGCAAACTTGGGATTCTAATGCATTGCTGGTGGAGTTGTGAATTGATCCAACCATTCTGGAAGGCAATTTGGAATTATGCCCAAAGGGCTTTAAATGCCTGCCTGCCCTTTGATCCAACCGTACCACTGCTGGGTTTGTATCCCAAAGAGATAATAGGGAAAAAAATATGTGTACAAAAATATTTATAGCTGTGCTCTCTGTGGTAGCAAAAAAATGGAAAATGAGGGGGTTTCCATGAATTGGGAAATGGCTGAGCAAATTGTGGTATCTCTTGGTGATGGAGTACTATTTTGCTGAAAGGAATAATGAACTGGAAGAATTCCATGTGAACTGGAAAGATCTCCAGGAATTGATGCAGAGTGAAAGGAGCAGAACCAAGAGAATCTTATACACAGAGACAGATACACTGTGGCACAATCTAATGTAAGGGACTTCTCTACTAGCAGCAATGCAATGATCCAGGACAACTATGAGGGACTTATAAGAAAGAAAACTAACCACATCCAGAGAAAGAACTGTGGAAGCAGAAATGCAGAAGAAAAACATTTCCTTGATCACATGGGTTGATGGGGATATGATTGGGGATGTAGACTCTAAATGATCACTCTATTGCAAATATTAATAATATGGAAATAAATCTTGATCAGTGATACATGTAAAACTCAGCTGAATTGCTCATTGGCTATGGGAGGGGGAGGAAGGGAAGGGAAAGAATATGAATCATGTAACTATGGGAAAATATTCTAAAATAAATAAATAAAAAATAAAAAAATTTTAAAGTATGTTTCTTAGGGATTTGGCATGTGTACAGATCCCATCATTTTGACTGGTTTATTCAGACTCTTTACATGGAAGATTCTGGGAGATGGCTTCTCCCAGATATTTAAAAATATTTAATATTATTGATAAAAATAATAAATTAATAAGAATAATCTCCCAGATATTTAAGATAATTAAGAAAATTATGATGACATAAAAAGGAAGTGTACTGAAAAGAGTATAGAGCATTCACAGACATCCTGTCAATGACTCCACTTGAGAAATCACACATTCAGAAGGAGCTTATTGATTGGCTGAATAGCCAAAACTGCATCAAAAAAGTCCAAGTTAGCCTCTATTTTCTCTCAGCTTCATTCTCATCAGTGGTAGCTCGGTAAATCTCTTGTGGCATTTGGTAAGCAGCTGCAGTAAGGAGAAAGTCCTTAGGGCCTTCTTCCCCTCCGAGGTCATATGACTAAGAACCAAGTCTCAATCCTAGACCTCTTCTTTTGTTGTAGATATAAGGAATGAGAGCCTCACAATCCTGTGCATTTAAAAGGTTATTATGAGGCATCCTGGTGCTTCATGCCAGGTGCTGCAGTCAGTCTAGAAGTGATGGCTTCAGGAGCAAAAAGTGATTTTCTGGACCAAGCAGACATAACAGTCTTTGGACATGAACTTGCTATTCTTTTTTTTAAACTTAAATTTTAATTTTAATTTTGAATATTTCCCCATAGTTACATGTTTCATGTTCTTTCCCTCTCCCCCAAACCTCTCCACACTTCCAAAGCTGACGCACAATTCCACTGGGTTTTACATGTATCATCGATTAAGACCTAATTCCATATTATTGATAGTTGGTCTAGAGTAATCATTTAGTGTCTACAACCCCAGTAATGTCCCCATCAGCCCATGTGTTCAAGCAGTTGTTTTCCTTCTGTGTTTCTACTTCCTCTGAATGTGGCTGGTTTTCTTTCTCATAAGTCCCTCAGCCTTGCTCTGGATCCTTACATTGCTGCTAGTAGAGAAGTCCGTTATTGAACTTGCTATTCTTGACTAGGACTTGTGCTAAGTTTTGAACATACTTCTTTCAGAGACCATGATGGGTATAGGAAAGAGTATGCCCTGGAAGTATTGGAGAAATTATTTGTACATCTGTTCTTATTATATTTTTAAAGTAAATATCATGTAGTAAAAGCTACTCATTGATAAGTAATTAAACAGAAACAGGGTGCTAGAAACTGGCCCTTTAACAGTGGGGAGAAGAGGGCAGGTAGAGGCTCAAGCTAATAGCAGTAGAGAGGAGACTCCCCAAATCCTCAGAAATATCCTTTGGAATCTTGAGGAGCAAGGTAACAAAAATGGTTCTGAGAAGGGGAAAAGCACCTACATGCTATGTATGATTAAAAAAAATGTAAATCTAAGCTAAGAATGAACATTCTATACAATGGACAAACACTGGAAGCTTTCCCAATAAATATAGGAATAAATCAAGGATATTCATTGTTACTATTGTTATTTGGGATACTGTAGTTCTAGAAAAACCACCAAGAGAAAGGCAAGAGAAAGAAACTAATTGCATAAAGATAAAAAAAGAGAGGAAACAAAACCATTCCTATTTGTTGACAACTAGATTCACATAGAAAATCCTGGAGAATTAGCAAAGAAACTGAGACAAATAATAGGTTTTAAAAAATAGCAGGATACAAATAATCCCTCTCCACAATTAGCAGAATTTTATGTAATAAAATTTTTAATATCCAGGAGGAAATAACAGAAGAGAAGAGAAAGTTGCATTCGAAAAAATTACAAAATGAACAAAATATTTGAGTTAATCTACCAAGGCATATTCAAAACTTATATAGACACAAGTGCACAACATTCCTTAAAGAAATAAAGACAATGCTTATTAAAATTATTATTATTAAAATTATATAATTTTATATTATATGATATAATTATATGTAATGTGGAAATTATAGCATTATTCATATTAAATTATATAATACAAATTATATAAATATTAAAATATTAAAATTACAGTACTTATGGCTAGGCTATACTAATATAATATAATAAGAAGGCCAGAACTCCCTAAGCTAACTTGCATACACCAATGAAACTACAAAGAAGATGCTCCATAGAGCTAGGCAAAATAAAATGAAATTCATTTGGAGGGATAAAATATCTAGAATGTTAAGTGGAATAAAAAAAAAAGCAAGAAAATTGTTTAACAATGGGGGGTATTTGGTCAAAAAACTTTGGAAACTATTGCCCTAGAACAGTGATGGTGAGCCTTTTAGAGAACGAGTACCCAAACTGCAACCCTAATGCTGCATGTAGGCCCCTGCCCTTTACCCCAGACAGGGGAGGATGGAAGTGCTCCCATTGGGCTGCTGGGCAGAGGGGAAGACGATGTGAAAAATGTCCTTAGGCTCAGTGGAGAAGGGGAGGAGAGCAGCCCCCTTTGGCAAACATGCCATAGGTTCACCAACAGAGCCCTAGAAGGATGGATTTCTTTCTTCTGATCCTTTCCTGATAGAGCAATCCTTTCCCTGCTTGGGGAAATAGATGAGGAGACACTGCCCTTTTGGTGTATCTCTCTTTCATTGCCTCACTGAAGACATCTTATCCCCATAGGTAGACCCACTTAGTTATGCTTTAGATGTTGGTACCCAATCAATTACCCTGCTGAGAGTCCTTACAGAAATAAACATCTACAAGTATAAAGAGGTTTGAACTCTTCAAAATATTTTCACTTTGATTAGGTCATTTGATTCTCAAGATGAACAGTGATGAAAATTGGGCAAATGTTATCATTCTCCTTTTGCAAAAGGGGAATTAAAGCCCTGAGAGGGGCACTGACTTAGCCAAAGTTATCTAGAGTTTTTATGACAAGATTTGGAGTGGAATGCAGGCCTTCTGACTCCCAATCTCATGCTCTCTCCATAAGACTATACTGTGGAATCAGAATACTTTCCCAACCCTTTAACCTAAGTGCCTAAGAAAAGGAGTGAGGGACTCAAGGAGAGTCCAGGGAGACTGGTCCAGAAGAGATCAATTCAAAACAGTTTAGTTCAATTCAACAACTGTGTGCAAAGCATTGGGCTAGACCCTGGTGAATCAAAATGAAAACTGCCCTGCCCCCAGCAAATTTTATTCTATTGGAGAGTGATGCAACCTTTATACAAATAAACACAATAAAATACAAAGTAACTTCAAAAAAGAAGAGAATGCTAACAGCTTGAGGAAACAGGGAAGCACAATCAGGAAATTTTACTTTATAAAGTTGGAGGGGAAAGGCACTGTGGTTTAATAGAAAGAAGGCTAGCTTTCAAATGAGAAGATCTGGGTTTGAATCTTACCTCTTGGCCACTTCTTACTTGCATGACTTTGGTTAAGTCATGGAACCTTTTGGGGACTTCTTTCTCATCTGTAAAATGAGAGGATTGAACTAGAGGGCCTTTGAGATATTTTCCATTTCTAAGGTGGCAATCCTATGATTGGAAGGTCATTGTGTTTTATAGAAGTTAAGGCTCCTCCTGAGTGAAGATTGAGAGTCCTGTCATCTCCCCACACCCAGTGCCAAACCCTGGAATTGTCCTTCAGTCTTTTTCCTCTCCCACCTTTGTAGTTTCCCTCCTCAGTCTTGTTCCTCCACAGAGTGGTGATTAGTTAATAAACTTTAGTATATCAAATAGTTCATCCCCTTTCCTACAGAGGGACAACCACAGCACCATAGAACATTCCAGCTGGGAAAACTGTCAAGTCCAACATCTTCATTTTACCAAGGAAGAAAACAAGGTATAAGGAAGGGAAGGGAATTTTCCAAAGTCAGATATGAGTGGACAGCAGAAACTGTACTAGAACCTGGGGCAAAAAGTCTACAAGATTTTTTTCTAAAATATCATCTTGCCTCCTCTATTTAGGGAGTGAAATACTATAAATTCTGGGTCAATCTCAAGAATACTTTCAAAGCTTCCCATTCTGTCCTATTCTGTGAAGGGATCCTTCCTTTTGTGAGTCTCTATGCTCTGAATGGGTTGACAGGTTCCAGAGGGCCACTGAGTCCATTTTTAGGCTTTGAAATAGCAGTGTATGATTTATTCCAGTTACCTTCAGGATTATAACTGAATTTCTCTCCCTTACCTCTTTAATATCTCAATAGCAGCACAATACTGTCTTCCTCCTGTGACCTGAAGAGGCAGTAAAGTGAATGCCACCACTATCTAAGGAACTCTAGTTTAGGACAGTGACTTGATGACAATGGCGACCTAGCCGAGGGATCTCTCAATGGGCCCTCTTTATGATAAGGACATGGGAATAGCTGTGGTATGAGCACAAACTGCTCAACTGTTTAGCCTGACTAAATCAGAGGACTGCGGTTCCCCATCCTAATTTATGCTCTAGTTCTCTCCTCTCTAGATAATTCAGGTTTCTGCCTCATTTCTCATAAGATTTCAATCCATCAACTTTTTAAAATAGTAATTTTTAAAATTCTGAATTTAACAAATAGAAAATAAACTGAGCATAACACACACACACATATTAGAAGAGAATTGTACATGAAACTGTGAATCCCTATTATATAGAGTTTGCTTTTTTCCCCCAGTAGAAAAGGCTTTTATTTCACCATAAAAATGCAAACTGGAATAAACACAACCTTTTACAACCCAAAGGTTACAACTATTTTTAAGTATTCCAGAGATTCGTCTTGAGAAGCAAAAGATTTAAAAATTCAACAAGTTTGCAGCCTTGAATCTGTTTGAAACATTACAAGTAAAAGTAATTTAGCAAAATAGCTTTTAACTAACTTTAACTGATACTCTTGATTATTTTAATTTTTTTTAAAAAATCAGTGTTTCAGAAATAATGGAACAACTCCAGATCACTCTGTCTCATAGTCCAACTTACTGGAATCTTTAAAAAGTATAGTGCATTTGCATTCTCAATTTTAAAGGAAGCTATAGTTCATATATGGCTTACTATGCCATGATCATTTTGTTCCCACATTTTTCTACCACCATCTCCTTGTTTTTGAATCAGCTAAATACAAAATAAAATCAAACTAGCAAGTTTTTTTCTTTTAATTGTCCTATGCATTTTTGTGGTTGTCCATAACACTTAACATTCAGCAGCTTATCTAAAGTTCACATAAATTTGCCCTTTTTTCTGCAGTATGTGTTGACTTCATTGAGTGCATAAAGAATTTTTAGTCAAGAATTTTGCATACATTTATGTGGTAGGTCTTGAAATCTTACACTGTCAGTCTATACATTTCTCCTGATTAAAAGAGGATTGATGACATTAAAACAATCAGAACAAAATATTTAAAAGGAAAAAGGAAAACTAGTGAAAAACAAATTACCAACACAGCTGAAACTGAAGCACAAATAATTATGCGATCTTAAAAAAAAGAAAATAAATTTCCAATGTAATCGTGTTTCCTTTCATAAAGGAGTTCACTTTATATTCATTAAGCAGAGACTCAGTTTTCTTAAGGTGGTCAGGAAGCCAAAAACTTCAGAACTCTTTGCTCATCCTGATCTATCTTGTACGTGGGTCTTAGGACAGAGTCCTTTACCATCTGCTAAGTACTTCTGGATTTGCCCAAGAATCGGGATCTCCCTCTTCAACAGTGCTTCCTACACACACTTCTTCTATCCCTGTTTCTATCTCTTCTACTGTATTTTTTTTTTTTTTTTTTTGCTGTAGAACCTCTGGTACTTAGATCTATTGGGACTTACACTTCTCCGATGAGGACTAGAATCCTTGTAAGAGTGCCTTCTATGAAACCTCTTTTTCCTTTGTCTTTCATCTTTACTTGTGTCCCTTCTATGCTTGCTCCTATCCTTTTTATGCCTCTCCTCAGTACTTGTCTCTACTGAGCCCTCATTTCCCCTTACTCAGTTCTCTCTTACATTTGTCTTGTTCAAAAGATGACTGGTTTTTGGCACATTCTGGTCACAAGTAGATGTGCCCTTTTTCATTGGTGCTTATTGGCAGGAAGACAAGAGATCACACCTGAACATTGTTTTTCTGTATAGCTTTCACTTATAATACAGTTAAGTTTCTTGCTTTCTTTTCACTGAGCTTCTTCACTTATGCTGCCATTCACATTTTTGGAATTAAAATTAATCTCCTGATTTGAAAGCATTTCTCTTTGACAGATCTGAGTTGGTTGACCCATAAGGGAATGCAAGGAGGCAGAAGTAACACTGCTTGAAGACACTGACTGTATAACATTTATAACAGGTTGTAATAGGGCAGTACGAGATGCCATTGCTTCTTCCTTGTTCTGCTGTGTTTCATCTATTTTCTCACTCAACAAAATGTTTAATAGCCACTCCCTTACCTCTTTCTATTTTCTCTAGTCCCAGAGCTTACTCTTTTTCCTCTTCCACCTGTCTGAATTTAGTCATCTTCTCTCTTCAAGTTGTCAAAGGCAAATTTTTTCTTCTTTCTGTTCCTGTTCTAGTAATTTTACTGCCTTTGCTCTACTTAGCAGTTCGGCAATTAATCTCATTGAAAATTTCTTTGAGCCATCAAGAATTTCCTCTCCTCCAGTTTTATCTTCTTTTATAACTGTTTTCTCCTCTTCTGCTTATATCTTTCCTATTTTTTTTCTGATTTCAATGACTTCACAGTCTTTGTTTTGTTCTCTCTTGTGAAGCTTTTCTTGTTTTCTTTCTATTTTCAACTCCTCTAATTCTTTCTGTTTTTTTTCCTCTCCTTTTTGCCTTTCTTCAGCTTCTTTTTCTTTACATTTTGCTCTTCTCTTTGTTCAAGTTCTTGAAGTTTCTGCCTTTCAAGCTGATTTTTTTTTAATAGAGGCCTCACGAAGGTGTTTAGTTGAATCAAAAGAAACCTTTCTATTGCTGGCTACTGCTTTGCCCTTTATACATTTGCACCGTTATACATTAGTTTCATACCATGCAAGGCATTCATAGCTTTGATGGAGCCAACATATTCTCTATACTGAACATAAGCTTCAAAGTTCAAATGTGCACCAAACTAAAAGTATGAAAATTTCTGCCAGCCATTTCTTCTCTATAAGGGTTTAACATCGGAATGTCCACATTCCATATTTCTCCAAATGTCTAAAACCCCCTGATGAGAATTTCTTCATTTGGTTTTTCTGAACCAGATTCCTTCAGTGCAAACCATTTACAAGGTAATCCTTCCAAATGAACTGTATCTGGTCCCTCTCCTGGCAGTCTTATTTGTATCTTTTGCATCAGGAAAAAAAAAAAAAAAGAGTCCCATCATCATGCCAAGTTGGAAAATCTATTTTAAACTCAGCAGCCTGAACTTTTGAAATATCAGAGAAACCAGTAAGTTTTATTGTTTTGCCCTCAAGACATGTAAGAAAAAAATTAACCAAACTCTTATTTTCAAATTCTCCCTCAAAATGGATGAAATCTATAGTGCTTTTAGGCATTCGAAGAGTGGAAAATTGATGACTGTACCATCCCTTTCAATCTTTTCATCACTTCCCAATTAGAAATGGAGTTTCCAGGTTGCTTCAGTTGTGGAAATGCTACACTATTTGCCATTTTTGTAATTGACTTCAGGTACAATCCGTGTAAACTACAAAGTTCAGTCAGATGTGTCATAAACTACCTAGGCAGCCGCCATAGTCAAAAGTTACATCTGCTCTAGGAGTCTCTGAGTGACTCTTCAGCAAGTTGGAGGCTTGCTCCCCTGCATTCAATCCATCCCTTGCTCTCCCCAACCCTCATCCAGAAACTGGGAGTGCTCCCCCTCTTTTCTTTTTAAGCATATGTCAATTCAATATATGATTTTCAGAGAGATCAGCTTTCTTCATGCCAGTGGCATCTCTGCCCAAACTCTGGAATTTCAACTGAAATCTCCTCTAGGGCCATTCATCCAGCTGTATTTAATCCCCTGAAGAAACCAAGAGCTCTCTCATTCTAATCACAACTCTCTCAGTAGTCCTTGAAGGGATGGCCTTGGCTTCCCAACGTTCCACAGGAAGTGGCCAGCACCGGGCAAGCAGCCAATGAAACAATTTCCACTGGTCACCAAAAGCACCCCACCCTCCCACAATGGTGTAATATAGTAAATGATGGCGGCTTGTGTTCCAAAGTTCCATTAGGAAGCTTTTGCCTCCAGCATTATAATACTGCCCCTTCTTCTGTGATCCCCAGACCTCATGATAGAAACAAAAAATGATAATAATGAGAGCTTATTCAATTACTTTGCTATAGCTCTCCAAGTGTGGAGATTCGCCGTGGAAAAGTTCAGATAAAATTCAGGAAGGCCCTGGGGCTGTGGCAGGTAGGACCTCTATGGCAAAGTGAAAGATTTAGGTGAAAGACAGAAGACAGAAGAAGGGAAGCTGAAGCCAATGTGCCAATAAATGAGCCGAGTGGAGCTTCAGCAGGTAAACCTGGGAATCAGAGCCCAGGGTCGTCCTGTCCCTGCCAACCAGGACTGAAGGAGAATTTTTAATGGCTTCTTCAGGACCCCAAAACAGCTTCAAAGCATCTTAAGGGGCCTCTTCTACTTGTTAACATTATAGCCCAATGCCAACTGTCCCCCTCCCTCCATTACACTTCCCAGAAAGAAATAGGCACAGCTGGCTTCCATAGATCTTTCTCACCTTGATATAGTGAGTACTCACCGTCACATGGCACACCACCAAGGCCCCCGAATGGCGATTTGGATCTAAGAGTAAAAGGAACCTCGCCTTTAACCATCCAGCCTGCCAAGTGTCCTCCAATGGCTCTGATTGCCCATACCTCCACCTTTTTCTTAGCCCAAGCCCTGCTGGCTTGCTGGAGGATACTTTCAGCCAAACTGAAAGTAAAAGTGCTGGAAATCCCCTAGTTTATTAGCAGAAAGTATGGGATGGGAGGAATCAACATTTTAGTCTGGTCAGGGGTCTTCAGTGAGATCTACTCAAATGCTGAGAGGTTGGTGTGGCCTTAAACCAGAAGGCTATCCAAGTTAATTAAGTCAATTCTGAAGAATCTTAAAGGTCGGATTAATGTCCTCAAAGCCTTAGAACTATGGACAAACATTTTGGGAATTCACTTTCCAGGGTGAGGAGAAAGTGTCGCCAAGTCATTCTGAAATACTCTGTTTCTCATCCCACAGAGACTATTGGTCAGATCAATGGGCCTTAAAACTTCCCAAATTTTCCCTTCCTACAATAACCAAGACTCGACACTTTCCATCCTTGTTCCTGAGAGTTGGGAGAGGCCAGAAAGTTTATCATTAAGTCAGATCGAGAGAGAAGAGATCTAGGGGCAGCTAGGTGGCTCCCTGAATATCCATCTTCTGCCTTAGAATGGATATTTCTATGACTGATGAATGAGCTACCCTTCCTAGAGAAGTCTTTATTTCCTCATCAGAAAATAAGGGGAATGAGCACATATCCAACCTTTTGAGAATGACCAAACATATGGTGGGACATGAAACCAATAGAATTCTGTTTTTACCATAAGAAAAAACAAATTTGAAGATTGTAAAGAAATATAGGGAGGGAACTATGCAGAGTAAAGAAAACACAGTCTATAAACAACAAGACTGAAACTGACTATAGCAACATTAAAAAAATAACAAGAACAACAAAATTATAAAAAATACATAGAAATAAGAGATAAGAAAAGGACCCAGATTCTTCTGCTTAATAATAATATTTATGTATTTAATGTTTAAGGTTTGCAAAGCTCTTTATATGTATTATTTTATTCTTACAACAACCCTGGGAAGCAGATGATGTTATTCCAGTGCTTTCAGCACTGTGCCACCTACCTACCTAAAATTCTTAAATAACAGCATATAGAGGTAGAAGAAACATTAGCAAAAGTCTAATCCAAACCTCTCATTTTACAAATAAAGAATATGAAGCCTGAAAGGGTTAAAAAAGGAAAAAGAAAAGAAAAGAAAAGGACCCAGAAACAGAATTTTTGCAATTATTTTTTTCAAGTTACCATATTCATTTAAAAACAAATTATAGGGGGCAGCTGGGTAGCTCAGTGGAGTAAGAGTCAGGCCTAGAGACAGGAGGTCCTAGGTTCAAACCCGGCCTCAGCCACTTCCCAGCTGTGTGACCCTGGGAAAGTCACTTGACCCCCATTGCCCACCCTTACCAATCTTCCACCTATGAGACAATACCCCGAAGTACAAGGGTTTAAAAAAAAAATTATAGAGGTAGCTAGGTGGTTCAGTGAATAGAGTGCCAGACCTCTGAGGGGAGTTGGGAAGACCAGGGTTCAGAAAGTAAGGATTTTTTAAAAATTATAAATCAAAGAGTTTATGGTTTTTACTTATAGTCATTCAAAAATGTATTTTTGAATGTTTTTGTTGATGCTTATTGTATATACTTTCTTTTTATTCACTATATACATTTTCAAGAAAAACATTTTTTAATGAGAAAGGTTGCACTGATGTGTTTTATAGTTCCATCTCTGACATTTTTAAATTGGGTATTTACTGGCAATGAATTTTCTTTTTTCTTCTTTTTTTTTTCTAAACCCTTGCTTTTCATCTTAGTAACAGCTCTAAGACAGAAGGGTGAGAGGGAGGCAAATGGGATTAAGTGACTTGCCCAGGGTCACACAGCTAAGAAGTATCTGAGGCCAGATTTAAATGCAGGTCCTCCCAACTCCAAGTCTGGCTCTCTATTCATGGTACCATGTAGCTATTCCTAACAATGAATTTTCAGTGGAGCCAAGAATGAATTCTCCTCTGACTAAAAAGAACCACGAGCATTAGAAGATATGGGCTATTTTCCCAAATCTGCCATCATTTTGCTATGTCATCTTGAGCAGATCACCTTTTGAACTTCAGTTTGATTATCTGTTAAATGGAGAATGTATTTCTCATTCTACTATTCCACAGAGGTGTTGTAGAAATAAAAGAAACTAAAGTATGTGTAAGGCCTTGAAAAAATTAAAATTGCTAAATGAGTCCTAAGTAATCATGGTCATTTAGCGATTTTCACAAAGGGGATCATGGAATCATAGATTAAGAACTAAAAAAGATTTTAGTCTTCAGAATTCTTGAGGAGTTCTTAACCATTTTTGTGTCATAGTCCCTTTTAGTGAGTCTGGTGAAGCCTCTGGATTCCTTTTCAGAACAATACTGGTTTAAAAATGAATAAAATACATAGAATTATAAAGGAAACACATGCATGTATCTGTTTGAGACTGGCTTTCCCTTTCTTGCTCAGGCTGGAAAAGAAGTATCACACTACTTCTCACACTACTGCTGGCAGGGAAACTTTGACCTACTCTGTTCTGTTTGCTACTTGGGCCACTTCATTGTCATTCATTTGTGTCTGACTCTTTGTGACCCCGTGGACCACAACACACCTGGCCCTTCTGTCCTTCACTATCTCTCTGAGTCTGACTGACTTAGGCCAAAAGATCCTTCCTTAGCCAGGCTGGTGGGCCCCCTCCCACAGACTCACCATATTGGTGCTGATTTAATGGGGACACCTGATCAACTTTAGTTCTACTGTAGCTTAGATCTCAGGAGCTCAAGTGCCTCAAGAGCTGGAAAAAATATTTTTATTTTTTAAAGAAAAAAATTTCTTTTTGAAGAAAATACTTTTTTCAGTTCCTAATTCTCTACCCCCCCCAACCCTTCTTCCACATATTGAGAAGGCAAAAAAGACAAAACCCATTATAAATGTAGTCATACAAAACAAATGTGTGAATTAGCCATGTTGGGGGAGTGGGGCAAGCAAAAGAAAGGGAAAAAAATGTGCTTCGATCTGCTCTCTTGAGTCTATTGGATGTCTATCTTAGAGGTGGTTAACATTTTTCATCATGAGTGCTTTAGAACTGTGATGTTGATTATTGTGTTGATTAGAGTTATTAAGTCTTTTACAGTTAATTGCATTAACTATAAACTGCATATATGTATATATATATGCATATAACTGCATAACAGTAATTCTCCTGGTTCTGCTCACTTCACTTTGCATCAGGTCATATAAGTCTCCTCGGGTCTTTCTGAAACCATCTCCCTCATCATTTTTCTTATAGAACGATAATATCCCATCATATTCATGTACCATAACTTGTTTATCTATTCCTCAATTTAAGCCGGCATCTCCTCAGTTTCCAATTCTTTGCCACAACAAAAAAGAGCCACTATAAATATTTTTGAACATACAGATCATCTCCTTTTTCTTTGATCGCTTTGAGGTATAGACCTAATAACACTATTTCTGAGTAAAATGGTGTGCACAGTTTAATAACTTTTTGGACATAGTTCCAAATTGTTTTTCCAGAATGATTATAACTATATCACAGTTCCACAGTTCCATCATTGTGCCAATTTCCCAGAGCCCCAAAATATCTTCCAAAACAAGTTCACATAATCAAGATTAAGAACACATGATTCTAGTCCAACCTCTTTATTCTAGTGATGAAGAAATGAAGAGTTTAAATGACTGCCCAAGATCACACTGATAATAAGTGTCAGAACCAGAACTGGTGCCCAGGACTTCTAACATCAAATCCCCGGCTCTTTCCATCACACTACTCTACCTCCCTATGAAAGAGAGATGAGGGCTGAAATCATGCATATTTGATGGCCGTCTTCTTGGTCCTTGGGGATCTTTTCTGGTGTTTTGACACCAAATCAGAAAGTGTGGGGGGCACATACCTCTCAAAAGCTTAGGAAATTTGGGTCATTGCAACATGGAGAAATTTCACTTAAATGAGTGCAGAGTCTCAGGAAATGAAATTGAGTAATAAACCCATGAAGGAACTAAAAAACCAAAAAACATAGTCTAGTCTAGATAGATTTACAACTGAATTTGATCAAATTAATTAGATCAAAAGAGCAACTATTACCAATGTTACACAAATTATTCTAAAAAATTCAGAAAGAAAACACTACCAAATTAATTTTATGAAAACAAATGTAGTCTAATAACTAAACCAAAGTAGGATAAAGACTAATACTGAGACAAAAAGATTAAATAAAATCCCAATAATAAATTTATAACAGTATGACTAAAAATGAAGCACTATGAGCAAGTTGCCAGTAGAGTTAGGAAAACAATCCCCATAATTAATTATATTAAAAATTAAAAAGCCTATATCAATAGGTTTGGAAAATGCCCTCAACCCATTTGTGATAGTCATAGAAAGACTATTTTTTAATATAGTAAAAGAGTCCATTTCTAAACTCCAAGTTAGCATGATTTCTAATGGAGAAATACTAGACGCTTTCTCCCACTCTGCCCTGTCATTGGCATAGTTCTAGAAATGCTCCATATTAAAATAAGAGAAGAGAAAGAAATTAAAGGTGCAAACGCTGGAAAGCAGGAAATAAAACATCTTGACTTGCTTACAACATGAACATCATTAAGATTATTTACTTCTGGTTTAAAAAATGGAGAAAAGTAGAGCAGGCTAACAGACTAACTCTAAGGTTAGAAAACCATAATCAACCAAGAAACTATTCATGATAAATAAATAGCTTTAGTAAAGTAGCAAGATATAAAACAGGTCTAAAAATCATCAGGGATTTCTACACAAAAATAACATAGGGGCTCTTACTGTAGAAATTCATGAACTTAACATTTTTTGATAACTATATTTTGATAAAATTAGTTTATTTTATAATTCTCTATTTTATTTGTGCGTTTGAGGACATTCAGAGAAGGAGTGTTCACAGGCTTCACCACACTGCTAAAGGGTTCCATGACATAAGAAAAAGTTAAAAATCCCTGCCATGAGAATAACTAAAAATGTATAAGACATCTTGGAGTCAATCTATCAAGAGAGACTTAAGACAATGATTATGATGATAACTAGTATTTATAAGATACTTTACAAATATTATCTCATTCTATTTTTGCAACAATTCTGAGAGTTAGATTCTATTATTTCCACTTTAAATTCTAGACAAAATTCAGACCTCTACAGTAGACCTCAAACTAATAGGACATCAAAAAACTTGGGATGATGACTTTGAAGTATTACCTATAATTGTCAGATGATTTGGATATGCTAATAAGCTAGCCCCAAGGTGGCACAGCTAGGAGTTGGTCTCTTCTGCCCTCCCCACCCCCTTGCCCCAAGCCCCTATGAAAATGAGATCTCAACCTTCTAATCACTCTTCCATCTCCATCAGGTCCATGCTGCTGAGAATGGTCTCAACTCCCATCCACAATTATGTGAGTGAGATTCTCTCTCTCTTCCCCTGCCCATCCTCTTTCCCATGCTGCCTTCCTTTACCATCCTAATTTCTGTCCCTCTGCCATCATCTGCAGCTGCATTTCTTTTCATTGCTTGTCTTTCTATTTCCTCTGCTGTTTGCCCTCACACTCATTGTGCCTTATTAAAGTGTGACTTGCCACACTTTAATATTTTATTTTTATAATTAAATTAAATTAAAAAAATTTTAACCCTTATCTTCCATCTTAGAATCAGTACCGTGTATTGGTTCCAAGGCAGAAGAGTGGTAAGGGCTAGGCAATGGGGGTTGAGACTTGCCCAGAGTTACACAGTGAGGAAGTGTCTGAGGTTAGATTTGAATTCAGGACTCCTGTCTCTAGGCCTGGCTCTCAATCCACTGAGCCACCCAGCTGCCCCCTAATTAATTTAAATTTAATTAATAATTGCTACACTCTAGTCTTTCCCAACAAGTACTCAAGGTACTGCCCCATTATATTTCATAATCTCAAATATAGTCATCTCAAATATTCAAATAGATCTGTGATTAAACAAGTATAGGCACTCTTTCAAAGATGAAGATTGTAACCTATACATACATGCCTTTCCATCTTATGTAACTTGGCATAAATTATATTTATAAATTATATAAATTATATTTATAAATTAGTTCTCACTTCCATTATTTATATTCTTCTTATGTTTGTACCAAAAAGGAGGCATGGGGTTAATCTTTGGTTTCTCAGAAAACACAATGTCCTGATCTAGCCAGTTTTCTGTGACTAGCAGAATTCTCTACATTTTGTCATTCAAGCTTACCTCGTGGTAATGAATTTCCACCCAATTAAAAAAAAATAATGATGCTTGTGCTTTTCAGCCAAGGAAAAGTATAAAGTTTTTCAAATGAATACTAGTGATAGTTCTTCTAATATGATCATTCTCATTTGCCAAATGAGTCTAAACTGTCTAGTATTCAAGAGTCTCCACAATCTGGCACCACCTAACCCTTCTACATACTTTATGCTACAGCCAAACTCATCTACTCAATTCTCTGAACACAAGATGATACTCTCCAAACCCTGAAGACCCTTTCTCCCTTCTTTATCTGCTGAATTCTTCCCCATCCTTTAACATCCAACTCAAATTCCATCTCCTTCAGGAAGCCTTTCCTGACCAATGTCACTAACTGGCAAGAATCTTTCTCCTCAGAATTCACACAGCCCCTTGTTTTGGTACTCTTATCATCATTAATCATGTACTCTCACACGTTAAAGCTATCTTTGATGATATCTTTCTGCTCCTTGAATATAATGCCACATTTGTTGCAATGAATAAGCTATAAGTCATGAAATACTACAGTATTTTGGGAATTAGAAATTAGTATTACTAAGATGGCAATGCAGAAGTGTATGGTGAGTATGAGCAAGCTGAAAAGTGTAGCGTTATGATCGTTGAGGGACTCAGTAGATTTGATGTATTTGCTCAGAGGAATAAAGCAAAAAGCCCCAGATGTTAGCAGAGGTTTAAGCCTCCCTTTGGTATCAACAGGAAGTCAGTTGATATAACTAAATTTCCTTTGGAATCCCCTCATCCAATCACAGTATGGTTCTTCAGGAAGACTAGCCTTCTGGTAGCAATCTATGATTAACTGATGATAACTGAATCAGTGTTATTGGAATATTAATGAAGGTCAATAATGCATCTGACTGCTAAAATTAATGATGATAGTTTATCACAGTTTCAAAGGATGAAGCTGGACCCCTCTCTGTCCCTTCAAGTTCCCTTAGAACTCCTTTGAGACTACCTTGTTGTTAGGCCAACCAACAAAAAGTCAGTAACTAGTTTGAGTTTTATGATAAAGATTTTACTTGAGGTATTCAAATAACATGGGAAGCTGAGGGAAGGGAAAGGGGTTTTAGGAATCCCTAAATGAAATCTATTCCTATCTCAAAGTATATAATACAACAGCTTCAGAATGTTGAAAGCTAGACTGAGTCAGGCCCACTGGCCTGCTTTAATGAACACTGCCTGCCTATAGATGGATTTTAAATTGCAGCTCGATTGAAGAGAATTAGATGGATAAATCTTCTGTAGTAATTTGTTGAATGATGTTAATAGACCCTAAAGTTCAGTAGAAAATCCTGTAACTTCAAGGTATGTTGGTTGATTCTTGGCTTGACCAATAAATTGAGGAGAGAAAAGTTTGTCCCCACCATCTGGATTCCTGGCTCAAGACTGCAACCCTGGGTTCAGTTTCTCTCTCCCTTATATAGAGTGCAGCTCAACTGATGACTGGTCTCATGCCTTGGCATGGCATCAGGAATCTCCCAAGATTCCAAGTGTCCAACTGGCAGCCCTGCCCCAAAACATGGTTTCTTGCAAATTCTGCAAAACTTAACTTACAGTAGCAAATGAGGAATAGTTAAGAGAACTGGAGGAGAGGATATCATCAAAGACACTGACAAAGATGGGCTGGTCACGTGGCAAGAGCAAGGGACAACTGTTGACCCTCCCAGGTGTTTCACTGATATCCTCTCAAGATCAGGAGAAATTGAAGAAAGTCCCCTGGAATGTTTGGTGGGATTCCTTGTAGTATATTCATTCATTCATTCATTTTAAAACCCTTACCCTCCATCTTAGAATTAATACTGTGTATTGGCTCCTTGGTGAAAGAGTGGTAAGGGCTAGGCAATGGGGGTCAAGTGACTTGCCCAGGGTCACACGGCTGGTAAGTGTCTGAGACCAGACACTAGGACCTCCTGTCTCTAGGCCTGGCTCTCAATCCACTGAGCCACACAGCTGACCACCCCCTTGTAGTGCATTTATGATAGGACATGGGCAAAGTTACATAAGTTGGAAAGGCATGTATGTATGGGTTACAATCTTCATCTTTGAAAGAGTGCTTATACTTGCTTAATTACAGATCTATTTGAATATTTGAGCTGACTATATTTGAGATCACTAGCTATTTCAGAACAGAGGCAATATCTTATTGCGAGTTTGTGTCATTTTCAGTTTGGGCAGCTAGGTGGTACAGTAGATAGAGCACTGGGTCTAGAATCAGGAAGACCTGAGTTCAAATCCTGCCTCAGAAGCTTCTTAACTGTATGATCCTGAGCAAGACACTTAGCCTTGTCTACTTTGATTTTCTCATCTGTAAAATGAGCCAGAGAAGGAAATGGCAAACCAGTCCAGTATCTTTGTGAAGAAAAACCCAAACAGGATCATAAAGAGTCAGATATGACTGAGCAACAAAGTCATTCTTAGGCTCTACTGTAAAATTCTTCGCATTGCAAACTCTTAATAAATGTTTAGTGTATGGAATTGCTTGTCATTTCTGGGAGTGGGGAGGGAAGAAGGGTGTGAAAAATCATGAATCATGTAACCATGGAAAAATATTCTAAATAAAAAAATAAATGTTTGCTGTGTAAACACTGTCCCAACAACTCATATCTTACATAGATACACATATTTTACATCTCATCTCAGTTTTTTAGTTCAGAAAACTGAAGTCCAAAGAAAGTACTAGAATTCAGGTCCAAAGGCTTTACCGTGCCAGCTGATGCCACCCCAGCCTCTAATCTGGGAGTTATAGGATAGCCTAACTGTCATCTTGGTGTTTTGATTTCAGTTTCCCAATTGCCCACAAAGGAACATTTCTCTAATAGCCCAGTGAGGAAAGGATGGGAAGATAAGGAGGAAGAGTAATGAGGGATTAATAAGTGTTTGTCGACTAACTGATCTGAATAGTGACTGACAGTGACTGGTGACTCCCCTTTTCCAGAGACAAAAACGGAGAGTGGAAGATTCTATAATGGAAGCATCTTCTAAAAAAACCTCTAAGAAAAGTGATAAATGTTGGAAGGGATGTGGCAAAATTGGGACACTAATACACTGCTGGTGGAGTTGTGAATTGGTCTAACCATTCTGAAGGCAATTTGGAACTATGAGAAAAGGGTTTTAAAGGACTGTCTGCCCTTTGACTCAGCCATATCACTGTTGGGTTTGTACCCCCAAAGAGATAATAAGGAAAAAGACTTGTACAAAAATATTTATAGTTGCGCTCTTTGTGGTAGCAAAAAATGGGGAAAAGAAGGGCTGTCTATCAATTGGGGAATGGCTGAACAAATTGTGATATCTGCTGGTGATGGAATACTATTGTGCTGTAAGGAATGATGAACTGGAGGAATTCCATGTGAACTGGAACAACTTCCAGGAATTGATGCAAAGTGAAAGGAGCAAATCCAGGAGAATGTTGTACACAGAGACTGATACACTGTGGCACAATCAAACATAATGGACTTCTCTACTAGCAGCAATGCAATGACTAAAGAAGCCTTTAAGAAAGCTGAGAAATTTCATGTGAATTTTCCTTGTTTAGATTGGTTTATTTGAAACTGGCAGAAGAAAGGATAGTTTATAGAAACCCAAGTGTGGGACCAATATCCACCAACTGTTAAAAAGAAGCAGAGTAAGACCTCAAGAAAATGAAACGGCTCTTTAATTTTAATAATAAATAAAAGAGGCATATATATATACATATGCTATATATACATATATGCTATATATATATCACTTTAAAGTTTATTAGGTACTTTATATGCATTAGCCCATTTGGTTCTTATTGGAATCCTGTAAGGTAGGTGCTATTATTATCTCTGTTTAATAGTTGAGGAGATTGAAGCTCAGAGATTAAATGACTTGCCCAGCATCACATAGTTGGAAAGAATCTGAGGTAGGACCTGAACTCAGGTCTCCCTGACTTCAGGTCCAGCATTTTATGCACTGAAATGCTCCCTCCAAATTAATGAAAAATCACAGACAAAAATAATCCAAGATAAGAAATGGCTAGGTTGTGACTTGCATTAATGAAGGGAGTGACCACTTGAATGAGTGTTGGAGGATTTATTCATAGTTCAGCAGCCCATATATATTCCACCTTTGCTACTATCTTATTCTGGTAACACTGGGGAAAGATGCTGAGACCATGATCAACTACTCTCCCACCATCCAGGCCATTCCTCCAGGACTCTGGCTTCTCTTCTCCTTCATGCATATGATAAATCTAAAATCACAGACATTCTAGAGACATTTCCTTGAAGAGTACTTAATGGCAAGAAGGTTGGATAGAGGGATGGGATTGGGACTCTCAGATACATTCAGGTTCTGTTTAGGAATGGGGAATAAGCAGGCAGGATAGAGGCAGGGGGAACGATCTAACTTCTCTTGAAATTTCCTTTACGGAAATTCAAATATGAAAGAAACCAAAATTCTACAGCTCCTTATCCAGAAGCCTCAGGTATTACCTGTGCAGACAGGTAGATTAGGTTGAATTCTTTGCTGAGCCTTCACTACTAAGCCAAGTGAGCATTTCATGTCTCTTGGCCTTGGTTTTCCTCCTCTGTAAAATAGGGATGATGAAAGGTGCCCTGCTTGAATGACAGGCTTTCAAATAAGTTCAAATTAGCCAGTGAGTTCACTGTGTGTGAAAAAGTTTCGAAGGTTATAGAGCTCTAAGTCTATACATTATGTATAGTGATTACAGCAAATAAGTCCCATTCTGGCTGTACAGGAGGAACTGTCTCCCAAGGATCCTCAGGAGGAAGGCAACCTGCTCAGCTTGAAGATCCTAACTCCATCTTTAAAAAGAGTTTGATGAACTAGATAGCTAACATTGCTAGAGTAACTTGAGGTTTGCTAAGTGCTTCACTTATATGATTTTATTTGACATTTACAAGATCCCTGTGAGGTAGGTATTGTTATAGCCATTTTTACAGATGAGGAAACTAAGGCTGAAAGAGATTAAGGGGGGGAAGTTAGGTGGCATACTGGATAGAGCACCAGACCTGGAGTTAAGAGTTCAAATCCATCCTCAGACATGTCCTAGCTGTGTGACCCTGGATAAGTCATTTAACCCAATTTGCCTAAGGCTTGTCTGTCTTAAAGTTGTTACCAAAATAGAAAGTAAGGGTTTGTGAAAAAGAAAGAAAGAAAGAAAAAGGTTAGGGGACCTGCCCTGGGTCACACAGTTGAAAAATATCTGGAGGGGGGCTCAAAATTCAGGTCTTTCTGACTTCCAACCTAGATGACCAGTCCCTTTCAACTCTTGAGATTTTGTTTTCTAGGGTCAATTCCAGCTTAACATTCTGTCTTATAAGCTTCTTCCAGTTCTGACATGGCCTATTCAAAGATCCCTTCTAGAGTTAACATTTTTTGAGCCTACTTTTTCTAAATTATCTCAATTCCGAGTGTTTTCAAAAGCATCCCTTTTCATCCTTAAATGGTAGGAAAAGGCCATGGAGACCAGTAGAAGAGAGGAGGGGCCTTTTCTCTCTTTGTTTGAAAGCATGCTTGCTCTAGTTCTGTCCTGACCTTTTTACCCACCTGGCACTAAAACACCCAATTCATCTTTAGGGTCACCAAAGCGTGGAGACTGAAGAATGAGCTTTCCAATGCCAGGGTGTTATTGAAGATGCTAGGGGGTTCATTCGAATAAAATAAAACCAGAGGATAGGGATTCAGTCCCAACTCTGCTCCACTTTCCTGACACTTACTGGACCTCAGTGGAGGCGGATCAAGAGGGGCTGGACTTCCAGAGATGCCCCACAGCTTTGGTAGAACGGAAGAATTTTCAGAACCCCGAGCTCCTTTCCAAGAAAACACCAAGAGTCCAGCCCCGACCCTCTACCGGCAAAAAAAAAAAAAAAAAAAAAAAAAATGTTCTCCAGAGTAAGTTCTCTCCTTCCTCCTGGGGTCTTCTCCGTTCGGGATATGGGATTCCTCACTCGGGGAAAGGTTAGTCTACCAGACGGACTCTTAACTCCCGACCTCTCCTCCTCATCTCTTACCCCCAGGATTGTGGCTATTGGGGTCGACCCCTCAGCCGGGTTCTCGGGGCTCCATCCCAGCGTCAGGAGAAAATGCCACAGACCAGACGCTCGGGAGAGATATCGCATCTCAGGGGAGCGGAATATCTGGCTCCAGTCCACCCCTGGACTGACAGATAAGCGTCGCCCCTAAGCAGGACTCACCCTCGGAGTGTGTGCTCCTCTGGGCCTCCGGGGACCTCTCCGGCGCTCTCAGCATCATCCCACCTCGGCCTCTCCCCAACGCTCCCGCGGGCCGGCGGGGCTGGCGGCTGCGCCCAGAGAGTAGCAACCTGTAGCTAGAGCCTGTAAAAATGAAACTTCGCGGCTCCAGTGCAGGCTGATAGCTGCAATAAGAACCATGTAGTTGCCGGGAAGTCACGTGAATTATTTTTTTCTCCTCGGCCCCGAGTGGGCCGGACTAGTTTATCCTTCGAAGTTAACTACTTCTCATTTGAGATTTAGCCAGAGAACCTGGCATCGCTTCCTTGCTTGCTCGCTTTGTGGACGTGCCATCTTCCAGGTGGGGCTGTAAATTTGGGAGGAGGGGGCAGGG
>NC_058131.1:290527791-290558923 GCF_016433145.1 Gracilinanus agilis
GTGGAAGGGGGGGGGGGCGGGGGAGCGGACCCGGGAAGGCACCTAGGTGTATTGTAAACAGAAAAGAACAGGGATTTACTCCTTCATGACTGCAAGACGTTAGGGAACTCATTTTGCTGCTCTGAACCTCAGTTTCTGAATCAGTAGAATGTGGATAATACTTGATCATTGTAACTCTAGAAATGGAAGAGACCTTAAGAGTCAACCCATCCGACACTCATTTTATAGCTATGAAAACTGAGGCTCATAGATATTAAGTGATCCTGAAGGTCTTGAAGAGAGTAAAGCACAGAGCCAGGGTAAGAACCCAGGTCTTCTGCCCCTCAGATCCAGAACTCTCTCCTCTATAACACAGATTTGGGAGGCAAAGGGGTTTTGGAAACCATAAAACACCAAAATTACTGGGGGCAGCTAGGTGGCTGAGTGGGTTGAGAGCCAAGCCTAGAGATTGAGAGGTCCTGGGTTCAAATTTGGCCCTGGATACGTCCTTGCTATTTGACCCTGGGCAAGTCACTTAAGTCCCATTGCCTAGCTTTTAATGGTCTTCTGCCTTGGAACCAATACACAATATTGATTCTAAGATAAAAGGTAAAGGTTTAAAAAGAATAAATATGAATTATTTTTCCAAACCCTGCACAGTACCAGACATATCATCTGTGCCTAATAAATATTTCTTTATTATAACAAGAAAACGCTATAGTTGCACACCTTTGTAACTTCTTTCAAAGTACTTTAACTTTCCTTATATATCTCACTTGATTTTTACCATAATTGAATGAGATGGTCAAGCCCTTCTCCAGAATCTCTATCATAGAGGAGAGGTCATTCCAGGCCCTTGAAAGCAATGCCAGAACAGTGAAAGTCCTGGTAGGACCTGCTCAGTTGGGAAGGATTTGAATATAGACTCAGTGCTGGACTTGTAGGTATGTTGCCGGAGGACAGTTTTATCTAAGTCAGAGAGGTTCAGGTAATGGATTGGTCACAGGATGAGGAATTTGTGGGCTACACTGATGTTGCAGAACTGTCTACTAAGTCATGGTGGGTTTGTGTTCTAACCTGGCCACACTAACAAAGTCATGGATCCTTGAAATTTTAAAATATGTAAGAATTTGACAGTGTTGTTCAAAACATGATCTGGGCTACACTAAAGAAGAGATATGCTTATTTCCAGGTGTTGGCCCAGAACAGTTGCTGAGCTATCTTTCTCTCTCAGTATTGTGACATAGCAGTTGCTCATTTTCATAAGACCAGCTGTGGAATTTGGGAGTGAACACAGAACAAGAACTGTTTCACTGATTGCTGCTTCAAAGTTTTTTTTTTTTTTTTTTTTTTTTTGTGGGAGGGCAGCTAGGTGACTCAGTGGATTAAGAGCCAGGCCTAGAGATTAGAGGTTCCAAGTTCCAATCTGCCTCACTCACTGCTTAGCTTGTGTGACCCTGGGCAAGTCACTTAACCCCTATTGCCTAGCTCTTACCACTGTTCTACTTTGGAACCAATATACAGTATTGTATAATGTGTATATTTAAGTGGATGATAAGGATAAAAAAAATTTTATTTGTTAATGCAAATTGGAGAATTTTGAAGTTAATAACTGGGAAAATATATGCGCTAGAACATTCGATCTATCATTCTGAGAGATATCTTTTGAACAGCTGCGCATACCATGCTTTGAAGAAAAATGTCAAATTTTTCCATATTTAAAAACTTCAATGATCCACAATTTTGTTCGTATGTGACCAGAGTTGATTACCAGTCCATCATGACTTATTAGACAACTCTCCAGAGTCAATATAGCCCCCAAATTCATCACCCTGTGACCAGTCCATTATCCTGACCTCTCTGAGTATTTGATTATTGTTGGTGAAATGTGCTTTACCTGATTATGGCATGGTGATAGAAAGTGAAAATTTGGCTCCTAATTATGAAATAAAATGATATCTCTTACAGAGAAGAAAACCAGGAAGAAAGATAAAAAAAAAACAAACCCAAACAAGATTTCAGACATATAGCCAAGAACTGCTGAAATTTCACACTATCACTTATGAGGCAGATTTGTTTGGACAAAGGGAAACTGAGATCCCCTCTCTCCTGCCATCTGTTGCTTAAAAGAAGAAAGGACTATAAAGAAGTTATTTCCCTCCATTAGTTTAAGCTACTGCAAAGAGGTTAAGAGAGAAAAAAAATTTATACCAAAGTGACAGAATTGGTGAGGTTTTTACCAAATTTAGAAACATAACACTACTTCAGCAGAAACTCACAAGATATCAGCCAAACAGAAGTGAAAGATGCTGCATTTGCTGTCCAGGAGCAAACCCAGCTGAGCAGAGAAACACTTAGAAACAAACCATCAAAGAAGCTGCCTAGCAGAATGTCTTAACCAGCTGAGATGCTATAACCAATGAAATGGCCCATTATAGCATGGATTAACTCAGTTTAGCAATGGAAGCATTTTTTTCCCACACAGAAGCTCTTTTCATCAAGGAATATTTATGGAGAATTCTTTTTTAATTAAAAATTTTAATAATTTAATAATTTTCCACATAAGTTTTCCAAAGTTATATGATCCATATTGTCTCCCTCTCTTCTTCCTTCCTCTCCGCCCAGAGCTGGCAAGCAATTCAATCTGGGTTATACGTGTCTTATACAAAGCATATTTCCATATTATTAATTGTTGTAAGCAAATAATCTTATAGAACCAAAACTCCCAAACATATATCCAAATAAACAAGTGATAAACCATATGTTTTCATCTGCATTCCTACGCCAACAATTCTTTCTCTGGAGGTGGATAGCATTCTTTTTCATAAGTCCTCAGAATTGTCCTGGATCAATGTATTGCTACCAGTAGTAAAGCCTATCACATTTGATCGTTCCACTGTGTATAATGTTCTCCTCATTCTGTTTCTTTCACTTTACATCAGTTCATGTAGGTTTTTCCAGCTCTTTCTGAAATCATCCTCTTCATTATTCCTGATAGCGTCATAGTATTTAGTCACCATTATATACCACAATTTGTTCAGCCATTCCACAATTGAGGGACATCCCTTTAGTTTCCAATTCTTTGCCATCACAAAAAGAGCAGCTATAAATATTTTTGTATAAACATGTCCTTTCCCAATTTTTAAAAATCTCATTGCAATACAGACCCAGTCGTGGCATTACTACTAGATCAAAAGGTATGCCCTTTGGGCATAATTGCAAATTGGCCTCCAGAATGGCTGGATCAATTCACAACTCCACCAGCAATGCATCAGTGTCCCAATTTTGCCACATTCCCTCCAACATTTATCATTTTCCTTTAGTGTCATATTGGCCAATCCGATAGGTGTAAGGTGATACCTGAGAGTTATTTTAATTTGTATTTCTCTAATCAAGAGGGATTTAGAACATTTTATCATATAATTATTGATAGCTTTGATTTCTTCCTCTGAAAACTGCCTTTTCATATTCTTTGACCATTTATCAATTGGGGAATGACTTGAATTTTTATAAATTTGATTTAGTACTTTATATATTTGAGAAATGAGATCTTTATAGAAAAATTTGTTACAATCCCCCTGCCCAGTTTGTTATTTCCCCTTCTGATCTGATCTAATCTTGGTTGCATTGGTTTTGTTTGTACAAAACCTTTTTAATTTAATATAATCAAAATTATTCATTTTACACATTGTAATGTTCTCTATCTCTTGTTTTGGTCATAAATTCTTCTCTTCTCCATAGATCTTCCAGGTAAACTATTCTATGTTCTCCTAAATTACTTATAAAATCACTCTTTATGTTTAAATCGTGTACCCATTTTGACCTTTTCTTGAAATAGGGTATGAGATATTGATCTAAACTTAATTTTTGCCATACTGTTTTCCAGTTTTCCCAGCAGTTTTTGTCAAATAGTGAGTTCTTATCCCCAAAACTGAGATCTTTGGGTTTATCAAACACCAGATTGCTGAGGTCATTTGCCCCCAGTTTATTCCATTGACCCACCCTTCTATCTCTTAGCCAGTACCAGATTTTTTTAATGATCACCATTTTATAGTACAGTTTAAGATCTGGTACATTTTTTTCTTTAGTTCCCTTGATATTTTTGACCTTTTGTTCTTCCAGATGACTTTTGTTAGCTGAGGGAAACTAGCCACAGAGGGAAAGAGTAAGTGCCTCTGTGAATAAAGACAACCACTACACTGTCACAAAATGAAGCTACCTTTGCAAGGGCTATCTCATATATGTAGCATGGGAGTGTCATGTGACTCAAAGAGAGGAAGAATAAACCTCTCTAGCCATTTCTCCCTCTCATCCTTCTTTAGGAGAGATTTTAATTTCTGCCAGAAGAGGAAACAGGAAGTTGAAATCAGAGCTTACCATTCCATCTCCCTAGAACAGTGATGGTGAAACTATGGTATAGGTGCCAAGAAGGGTACACAGAGCCCCTTTCTGTGGGCACACCTGCAGTTGCCCATTGGAGTTCTTTACTAGAAAGCCAAAGGGACTCTGGATGGAGCTGTTCACCTGCCCCTCTCCATGCACCAGAGGACATTCCTCTCTTCACCTGCCCCTCTGTCCAGCAGCCCACTGGGCGCTTCCTCTCTCCTCTGTCTGGGAGGGAGGGGAGGCATGGCTTCACACTTGGTCTCTGATGTGGCGGGGCATGGCACAGGGTCTCTGAGGGAGCAGGTATAGCACTCGGTCTTGGGGGGGGGCAGGGCCCAGCACTCCATCTCTAAAAGGTTTGCCATCACTGCCCTAGAGAGAGTGATTATTGGGCTAGAATTATTCTATTTGCTTCCTTAAATATTATTAGTCTAGGGGGCAGCTGGGTAGCTCAGTGGAGTGAGAGTCAGGCCTAGAGACAGGAGGTCCTAGGTTCAAACCTGGCCTCAGCCACTTCCCAGATGTGTGACCCTGGGCAAGTCACTTGATCCCCATTGCCCACCCTTACCAATCTTCTACCTATGAGACAATACACCGAAGTACAAGGGTTTAAAAAAAATATTATTAGTCTAGCTAGGATATATGGTCTTCAGGTTCAAGCTAACTTCAGCTTGAAGTTTTAATAATGGAGGAAGCAGGATCTCAAGCTTTATAGTCAGTGCTTGAGTCCTTTCCTCTGGATGTCAGTTCCACAATGAACACACACACACAGCAATTAGTCAAGAAATCCACTTATCCAAATTGGTAGCAAAAACAAAAATCAGAGAAAATATACAAAGGAGAACATATATCAAATAACCCAGGGTGAAAGAGCTCTCCAATTAGAAGCAAGGTAACTTGACTCAACCCAAGAGAAAGAGAGTCCTAAATTTCACCCAAGAGGAAGTTCCTTGAAGTCTTTAGTGCAGAAAGTTGGGGATGGGGGGCATTATAGTGACTGCCAGTTCCTCTCCTGTTGGTTTCTTACGAAAGTCTTTTCTTTCAGCATCCTGAAGTGGGATTGGCATCTTCCATATTCTCTCCCAAAGCTGGAAGCCAGAAGTGCCCAAAGTGTGACAGAACTCGAGCTTGAAGAGGTCTCTGTGACCTTTAGCAACTCTGCCCTATTCCTCCTGTTGGCAGAGAATCTTACTATCCCCAATAAGGAAAGAGTCCCATACTGAAGGGCTTTGGATCTGAAGTTACATTATAGTAAAATTATTGTTGGACCCATGTAATTTGCACAAGTAATTCACATGGCTTAAGTAATTGTACATGAGAATGGACTGAAGGACATGGGGCATCTACCTCCTTCCCTTGACCTTTCCCCTTATTGGCATTTTTGGGCATCTTGGAACTATTCTTCTAGCACTCCCAAAAGGAGAGCCAGGAGGCAAGCTGGAGGACATTTGGGGAGACAATTCACTAGAAAGTTGCATGGATGAATGCTTGACAATTTTCTTTGCATTTCATTGTTAAGTTTCAATACATTGAGCAGTTGAATTCTCTGAACGTGAGAGCTAATTTGAAGCAGGAGAAACCAGTTTCAAACATGGTGATGGAATAGTAACAGAGCCAAAGGCTTTCCTAAAATTTTCCAATAATTTTGAGACACAGGGCAGGTAGGTGCCTTAGTGGATAGAGAACCAAGTCTGAACACAGGAAGTCCTGGGTTCCAGTCTGACCTCAGATACTTCCTAGCTGTGGGACCTTGGGCAAGTCACTTAACCCCCATTGCCTAATCCTCATCAGTCTTCTGCCTTCAAACCAATATACAGTATTGATTCTAAGATGGAAGGTAAGAGTATGTTTTTTTAATTTCTCTGAGTCAAATGGCACTTTGTCTTCTAGTCAAATTCTAGCCAGTATGTGTGTATCCATATATATGTGTGTATTTGTGTGTATATATACATATATGCCATTGATATTGTGAGATTTAAAATTAATATACAGTATCTCCAAGTGATATTTTAATAAGATTTATTAATAATAACTTGAAGGGAAAGCTTGAGTAAAACCAGCCTTCCCACTCGCGCATATGGAAAAAAAGAGAGCGAGAGGCACAGTTACACATAACTATATACGAACCATATAAGCACAGCAACTTGGGGATAAAGGGGAAAAGATGCTGGGTAATGAAAAAGAATTCTGGGAGATGGAGTCCAAAGATTCAAGATCTCTAATTAATACATTATTTATCTATATAGCACTGATATTTGTATCTCTATATCACTGGTGTGTGTGTGTGTGTGTGTGTGTGTGTGTGTGTGTGTGTGCTCATAGCACTGATTAGTGCTTCTTCTCAAGGCAGGGGACTTGGCTATCCCTGAGACTCTTCCCCAACAAGTACCAGAAGGACCCTGCCAAGATTTCTTGGCAGGTATCTGGGTTAGCTCACCACCTGGTGGGCAATTTATATATTCCACTCCCTCAATGGTAGTGAATTAATAGAGACTGTTTTTCCTTACACATCAAGGCTCTTTCCCATGAAGGTATGCATTGAGCATCAAATTACCTGTCGCCACTGTAATAATAACTGATTTTTATGTTGTGCTTTAAAATCGAGCAAAACACTTTACACAGAGTATATCCTTTGAACCTCCTACAGTCCTGTGAGACGGGTCCTAGTGGTATTACTTCCTGTAGGCTTCAAGGACACAATGCTCAGTCCGATGTGGACTGCTACTACTACCACCACTGCTGGATCCCAAATGTCACATTCAGTCGCCCCTGTGTCACCGAGGATAGCAAGGGGACATTAGACTAGCCTACATCGAAATAGAATACAAACTAGACTATGGGAAGCACAGAAGAAGATGATACAATGCTCTAAGATCACAAGACGGATGACTTTCAGCTAGTGGGCTTAGGAAAGGCTCTCTGGAGGAAGTGGGACCTGAGTTAGGCCTTGAAGGATGAGTAGGATGTCAATAGGCTTAAGTGAGGAGGAAGCAGAGAGCAGCAAAAGTCGAGGGCAAGAAGCCAAAGGCATGGTCGGCTAGAGTAGAGCACGTGTATAGGGATATACTCAGGATATTATAGGGTACCAAGTACTCTCCTAGGCCAGGGTGAATAGGATCCTTAACTTTACTCCAATCCCTCCTAACATAAATTAGTGGACAAATTTTTACTACTTTCTACCCTGTGCCAAGCCGACTCTACTGTGGGAGAAAAAATGATGAAGATCGTATTTTTGCCCTCATAGAGTCTGAAGGAGCTAAGAGAGATCCATATGTAGCCGATTTACTCTGGAGATCCTTGTCCCATATGTCCACTCTCACTGATATGGTGGGCCCCTAGAACAAGGTTCCATCTCCCCCTCAGGGTTCTAGGGGTACTCCTGAGGTGTTTGGGTATTTCTTCTCTAACGAGGCTAGATACCCCATTCTGGTATGTACTTCCCAACATTATAACTACCCGTTTCAATTTGTATCTCCTTATATGATTGATATTCTCCAATGATTAGTCCCCAGGATCATTTAATCAATTAACTTTTACAGAGGCATATTTATTGAGAAGATGTGGTAAGAACAGAAATTACAAAGCATTCCACCTCGTCCCCCAACACGCACGTCTGAAGGCACGCTCTCCCCTTTACCGCCTCTGTCCCTGGGGAAAAAGGACTCAGAATAAAAGTAGTTGCTACAAACGCTCACCTCCTCAAATTCAGTTCCAAATGCAGAGCAGTCAATGGACAAAGTCCACTAAAAATTGTGTCTCAACTTCCGTGTCCGATTTGCTAACTCAGGTCCTCGTTGGTGCTTTCAATGGTATCTCTGGTCTTCTGATCTTCAGAATCTCACAAGTGTGGAGCCTACTTGGACATGCCATCAACCAAAAAAAAGAGAGAATGAGCAAAAAGAGGCAGAGAACAGAGACTTGGATTCATAGGCAAGCCTGGGTGGGGAGAAAGGCAGCTGGTAGCAACAGAGCTGCTATCTTTCTCAACAACGGCAGAGCCATGTTCTCTTGTCTTCACGGCTGCTTTGGGGAGAGAGGGATGGGGCTCCTCTCCCATCTGGAGGGGACCTGCAGCAACTTATCTTCCTTGCTCACCAGAGAAGGCAATTCTCTATTGCTGTTGCCCCTGTGAGAGTCTTTTGAATGCAATCCCACTTCTTGCTCAGTAGCCAATCAAAAGTCCATCTGTTCTGGGACATTTCCGGGGTTCACTGAATTGTGAGTCAGGCCAAGAGATGGGAGGTCCTGGGTTCGAATTTGACTTTAGACACTTCCTAGCTGTGTGACACTGGTCAGATCACTTAACCCCCCATTGCCTGGTCCTTACTGTTCCTTTGTCTTGGAACCAATATATAGTATTGATTAAAAGAAGGAAGGTAAAGGTTAAAAAAAAAAAAAGGTCTATCTGTTCAGCCCTTGGTTAGCAAACCTGAAACAGTCATAGCTAGGCTTGTTCTGGAGTCCTCGTGGGGACTGCAATAGCATAGCTTACTTGCTCAGAAGGCCTGGGCTCAGTGGCCAGACCCCATTACTAATGTGAAAAAATTAATAACAACAACAAAAAGGGCATATTCAGGCCACGTGACTTAAGTTGGACCTTAAAGAATAGGTAAAATTTGCACAGGCACGGTGGAGGGTGAGAGTGTTCAAGCTGGGCTAACAACAACAACAAACAACTATGTAGTGCCAACTATGTACCAGGCATTGTGCTAAGTACTTTACAGATATTATCTCATTTGATCCTCACAACAATCTAGGAAGTAATTGCTTTTATAGTACCCATTTTACAGATGAGAAACTGAAGCAAAGAGAGATTAAGTAGCTTGCTCAAAAGTCACACATTGTCTGGGGCTGGATTTTAATTCAAGCATTCCTGAGTCCAGGTCCAGCACTCCATCTACTGTACCTCATAGCTGCTGAAGAAGTCATGGATTGGGAGGAGGATACAGTGAGCAAAATCATGGGATCACAAAAGTATAAAGTAAACTGGAGAATAAAGATTAGACCCCTTTGGGCAAAGCAGAAGGCTCATTTAGGGAAAGAATAGGAGAAAAATGATAAAATACAAGGTGAAGACTTTTTCTCCCCTTTCTTCCCCTAATTCTCCCTATCCCTACAGTTCCCTTAAGGAACACACTACCATATAGCCACACTTTTTGTGGTGGCGAAAATCTAGAAAAAAGAGGGCATGCCCTTCAATTGGGAAATGGCAGAACAAATTGTGGTATATGCTGGTGATGGGATACTATTGTGCTAAAAGGAATAATAAACTGGAGAAATACCATGTGAACTGGAAAGACCTCCAGGAACTAATGCAGAGTGAAAGGAGCAGAGCTAGAAGAACATTGTATACAGAGACGGATTCACTGTGGTAAAATTGAATGTAATGGACTTCTGTACTAGCAGCAATGCAATGACCCAGGACAATTCTGAGGGATTTATTGTAAAGAACGCTACCCACATTCAGAGGAAGGACTGCAGGAGTGGAAACACAGAAGAAAAACAACTGCTTGAACACATGGGTTGATGCGGACATGGTTGGGGACATAGACTTGAAAGGACCACACCAATGCAATTATCAATAATATGGAATTAGGTCTTGATAGATGATACATGTTAAAAACCAGTGGAAATGTGCGTCAGCTTTGGGGGAGGGGTGAAGGGGAAAGTAAGAACATGAATCATGTAACCATGGAAAATTTTTCTAAACTATATATATATATATAAAGAAACACACTGCCAGGGGCAGGTAGGTGACTCAATGGATGGAGAGGCAAGCCTAGAGATGCTAAGTCCTGAGTTCAAATCTGAATTCAGACACTTCCTAGCTATGTGACTGGACAACTGACTTAACCCCCATTTGCCTAGCCCTTACAGCAATTCTTAGAACCACTATACAGTATTGATTCTCAGATGGAAGGTAACAGTTTAAAAGGATAAAAAAGAAACACCCTTCTCTCCCCTCCCCTAAAATCGCCAAATACAGTCTTTGATAATTTGAATAATCATAAAAAGTTGATCCAGGGGAGATTGGGAACATGTTGGGGTGTTTCATCCGACTCCCAGACTTGGAGAAAGTTCTCCTTTTTTCATCTTTCCAAGTCCCTGGAGAAAAGAGAACAGTTGTTTTTGGAGTCACCAGGCTGAAGCCTGGTTTCTGGTGGTGACTGTCCTCACTTTGGAGATAATAACAATGATAATTTTTGTTGGAGTGGGAGGTGGTCTGGATCTGTTCATTCATTAGTAGAGCTTCTAACTAAGAAAACTCCCTCTATCAGTTCAGCTTAATAGTTATTCTTCCATTTATAGTCTTAGATCTCATCTTGGGCATTGAGAGGTTGTGACTAACCTGTGGTCACACAGCCAGTCAGGTGCAAAGATGAGTAATGAACCTAGACCTTCCTGATTCCTAGATGATGTTCAGTCAATTTTCAGTCACGTCCAACTCTTCATAACCCCATTTTGGGGTTTGTTGGCAAAGACAGTGGAGTGGCTTGTCATTTCCTTGTCTAGCTCATTTACAGATGAAGGAATTGAGGCAAACAGGACTAAGTGACTTGCCCAGCATCACTGAGATAGAAAGTATTTGAGTCCAGATTTGAACTCAGGAAGATGTGTCTTCCTGACTTCAGGCCAGGCACTCTATCCACGGCACCACCTAGCTGCCCATCCTAATTCTAATTTCTAGGCTGGATCCTCTATTCATGACATAATAGTAATTCACATTTATGGTCTGTATTGGCAAGTAACATCTGTTATTTGGTGAGAGGTAGGGGAGCTCCTGATTCCTTTGTCAATCCTCTGTGAATAAGTACTTTTAAGGAACTTAACACAAGAGAGGATTGCCAGGGCAGCAGCCTCCTTTTTTTTTTATATATTGTTAAGAACTTCAAGTGAAGGGCTACTTCTCTGGCCAAGACAAGGAAACTGGAGCATTCCTTTCTTTAATGGTAGAACAACACCCACAACAGGGAATGGTTAGGGCGTTGTCATCAATCCCCCAAAGTGCTTGTCACTTGAGTAACTCCTTAGTGCTGAAAGGGTGGTGGAACTAATACTTTCACTACTTGTGTGATCTTGAACAAGTCATTAATATTCTCATAATCAATTTCCTCATCTCTAAAATAAGAAAGTTAGGAGTGACAGCCTCCAAGGTCCATCTTCAATCTAAATCTATGTACTGATGATAGATGCTGAACTATGATGATGTGAGACAGTCATTACTACTTTTGAAAAGCTGTAGAGAACTATAGGAGACTGTGTTGTACAGTGGAAAAAGCCTTGACTCTGGATTCAGAGAACTGGGATTCATGTGCTATCTCTGGTGTGACCTTGGATAAGTCACTTAATTTACTTTGGCCTCAGTTTCCTCATTTGTAAATTGAGGGGAGGGGATTAGACCAGAGAGGTAAGATCTCTTCCAGTTTTAGATCGTGGTCCTATAAGGAGGAACTCTGAGGGAGTTATATCTTCTAGGATTCCTACTTAGCCCAGGACTATAAGTAATTGAGGTCCTACACAGGCTTCTAGGGATGAGGCTATTTATTGGAAGATGTCTTTCTTTTTTTCTGTTTTGTTTTGTTTTCTCTTCTCTTTTCTTCTCTCCTTTTTTTCCTTTTCTTTTGGCTTAGAATTGATACTAAACATATATTCTAAGGTAGTAGAACAGTAACAGCTAGGTAATCAGAGTTAAGTGACTTGCCCAGGGCCATATAGCTAAGAAGTGTCTGATGCCATATTTGAATTCAAATCCTCCCAATTCCAGGCCTGGCTTTCTATCCAATGAGCCACCTAGCTGCCTCAAGATGTCTTCATTTTCCATGAGCTTTGTTATGAGTTCCATTTTGTTTCCTACAAAAAGTTGATTTCTCTTTTTTTGAGGTTTGTGAACAATGTGTTTGTAAAGAAGGGAAGTCAATGACAACACATCAGGGGAGAATCATTTAGTGTTTTCCAGATCTTTAGCAGGGCAGGGGAAAAAGGGATTCCTATGAATTAAAGAGATGAGAATATCCAAAGAACATACTTGGCCCTTTATAAAAAACTCTGACACAAGAGTTAGATAAAGTGAGGGAAGATCATAAAAGACTTTGAATGACAAGGTGAGAATGCCAAATGAGGAATCTGGACTTTATCTCATGGATATCATTGACAGTTCTCGAACAGAGAAGTGACATGACTGGAATGGTGTTTTAGGGAGATTATTTTGGCCAGTGATGGTGCACAGGGGGGTGCCAAAGGGTCAACGATCCCCTTAAACCATGCCAAATCAACCAACAACCCATTGCTTCTTGTCCTAGCTTTTCAGAATTGCAGAATATAAGAGCTAGAAAAGGCCTTAGATCCAGTACAATCTTTTCATTTAATAGAGGAAGAGACTAAAAGCTTAGAGAGGAGAAATGATCTCAGAATAAGGGTAAGATGAGATGAGTCTTCGAGATCATCTTGTCTAACTCTCTCATTTTAAAGGAGAGAAATTTTAGACCCACAGAAGTAAACCCACCGGTTGAAGGTCACCCAGTAAGTGTAGGGTAGAGGCGGAGTTAGAAAGCCATTATGCTTTAGGATTCTGACACAGTCCTAATTTCAGGCTTTGCTTGTAGGAGGCCCTCAGTCCATGATATGGCCACCATATGAGCACTGGGGGAGGCAAGATATGAGGAAATCTTACAAGGAAAAGGATTTGCTTTATAAAAATAACAAGGTTGGTGGCAGTTCCATGAAAACGAAAACTGAGAGACCACAAGGAAAACCTATGAGAGACAAATGGCACAGAGAAGGGGCCTGAGGGAGGGGTCTAACTACCCCATGTTTTTTGGACAGAGACAGACACACCTCCATCTTATCCAATCTCCCACTAAAGAGGTAGTGTGATTCCCTGTTTATGGTCAACATTGCTTTAATGACATTATGACTAATGCCAATAGGAGCCTGTGATAGCTTCTGGCTTCCTTGTAGAGTAGGGGTACAGGTTGGGGAGGGAAGTGAGAAGACAGCAGATACCACCAGTGTTCTTTCTTATTTTCTTGGCCTCATTTTTCTTACAGGCAAAGGGGGATAAACAATGAAAATACTAATGAGAATAATTAGAATAATGACAATTTGACAGATTTACAAAGTAATGTGGACCCATGCTCTCATTCAATCCTCCCAACACTCTGGTGAAGTGCCGTAAGATAAGTGTTCACGATTATCCCCATTTTAAAGGTGAAGAGACAAAGGCAGCCTTCCCCAATTTCTCTTTGGTTCAGCTGGCCAGGTGGCCCCTCTTTGGCTTTCTTCTAGATGATGGTTTGAAGGAAATCCTCTAGCAGATGCTGGGGGAATCCAAAGTCCATCTGGAGAAGCAGGTAACCCTGAGGAAAAAAGGGAAGAAGGTGGTGGGAGAGGAAAGATTCAGACCTGGAAATGGTCTCAATAATCATTTCATCCATCCCTTTCATTTTACAGATGAGGAAACCAGGGATCAACAGTCTGAAGTGACTTGCCCGAGGTATTATGTCAGAGGTGGGATTTGAACCCAGGTTTTCTGACTCCCGAGCTAGTGCTTCTTCAATTTTCACCCATGCCCTCCTGTAAATCCTCCATAGGTCAGTCCTCCAATAGGCTGGGGGCCTTCTTCTTGTTCTCAACATCACAAAGGTGCCACAGACCCATTGAGTTTGATAGATTGAGTGCTGAACAGAACATTCCCTTAATAGTTTGAGCAAATTCCCCAAATGCTCAGGGTTTTCAGAAGTATCCCTCTTTCCTCTACTCTTCATGAGGAAGAAAAGTATAAATTACTCCACAGACTGCCAGGAAGGTACCCACTACTTCTCTGAGACTCTCTTACCTTGGGACAGAGGGGTATAGAAAATCAGTAAGAGGAATGTGATTGGGAACTAGATGGAATCTTAAGCATCATCTGTGGCTACTCCCTTCTCTTCTCTCTACCTCCATTTTACAGATGGAGAAAAAGAGGCCTATGTATTGAGTGTCCTGCTCAAGGCAACCTGAATAGTAAATTAGATCTCCTGAGCTTATTGGAGTTAAAGAAGGCCATGGAGACCTTGATTCCCAACTCTTTACTCACCTTTTGGGTGATAATTTCAGGATTGATAATATCAAAGAGGTCCAAGCCTTTACTGTTCAACAGTGTGGTGAGTTTTGGCTCAAGCCCTATGGAGAGAATGGGGTATAAACCCATGTAGTAAGTCCTTGGAGCCCTAGAATGTACAGCAACCAGAAGTACACAGTATATGAACACTATTTCCATTAAACAGATGAAAAAAGCAAGATTTTGAGGGTTGAAGGAACCCAGGCTAGATGACATCCCCCTCAGGACTTACCTGGCTATCATAGGGTTTCCTATTCCAGTGAAAAAACCCTTTAGATCCTGGGAGATGGGTGCCTCCCTCTTTAGAGGCTCCTTAACTATTCCATCAATATGTCAGAGCTAGAGCTGGAAGCAATCTCAGTGTCCAACTAGTCCAATTCCCTTATTTGTTGAGATGAGGAAATGGGAAACAGGTCCAGGATAGTTAAGTTATTAGACCAATGTCACCTAAATAGTGAGCATCAGGGTCTGATATTTGCCCAGGTTTTCTGATTCCACAACCAGTGCTCCTCCTACTGTCCCAAACAGCTTAGAGACTGAGGATTTCTTCCTTAGTCTTTGTCTTTGGCCTGATAACCCAAACCCATCAAGCCCCTTCCAGCTCATCCTTACCCCCTACAAGGATACTCACAGGAGATGACTGCAGGGATGCCCACCATGGCTGTGAGGGTCTTCAGGAATTCCTGGATTGATTCTTGGCTCTGCTGAAGGGAGAAATTATAAGGGAGAGAGCCCCGGCGTGAGAATAGAGCTCATCTGTTACATGGAACTTTCAGATTTCCAGATAGGGAGGAGAGAGCTTCCAGGAGTATATGTTTCCTCCCGCAATTTCTCATCATCCTGAATGGCTGCCAGTTTATTAAGCTGCCAAGGGTCATGGTCATTTTTATCACCCACCTCACTCATTCTCTTCCTTCCCCCCACTTAACTACTCCTCATATGATAAAAGCAGCTGATACATATACAATATGCTTTGCATAAATGATCTCATTTGAGTTTCACCAAAGTGTATACTACGGGTATTACTATAGAGTGACTTGCCTAGGGTCACATAGCTACTAAGTTTTGGAGGTGAGATTTTATCTCCTAGCAAGGTTCAGCACTCTTTCTATCAAGCCTCTTCTATAATGCATTCTCTCCTCACCCTACCCACACTCCCATTTATGACAGTGTTTTATACTTTTCAAAACATCAGAGTGATACTTTCATTAACCCTTAGACAGGGCTGGATTTGATGCTACCTGTCCCAGAAATGGGATGGATGAATGGATGAATGAATGAATGAATGAATGAATGAATGAAGTGACTTTGCCCAAGGCCAGACAGTAAGTTACTTATGGAGCCAGAAGACCGGCTTATATATCCTGTTCAATTAACATTATGGTAAGCCATAAGGAGCTCTCTCCCCTCAAATATAAATTAAAATAGGGTAAACAATGGGGAAAGCTGGATGGCTCAATGGATTGAGAGCCAGACCTAGAGACAGAAGGTCCACTTCCTAGCTGTGTGACCCTGGGCAAGTCACTTGACCCCCATTGCCTACCCTTACCACTATTCTGCCTTGGAACCAATACACAGTATTGATTCTAAGACAGATGGTAAGGGCTTTTAAAAAAATAGGGAAAAATAAGAGGGGAAGAAGCTAATTTCCTTTGAGCTTAATGCCTGGTTTCTTTCCCTTGGCCCCAGATATGAGGATACCTACATAACAGGGTTAAACTCTTTTCTATCTTCTTCCAGGGTCAACCTACCGTACATAACGTAGAGGCAGAACGGAAGGACTTATGGTGAATCCTGTAGAAACAGAGAAGAGGGGAATGTTGTCCTTCTATGGCTCCCAGTTTTCTATAGAATCAAGTCCTTAGCCTGCCTGTCAAAGCCTTCCACCCTCTGGTCCCCAAACTACCTCTCCAATCTGCTTCCCCCTCCCCCAGAATTCACTGTTTGCTCCAGCCAGACTAGTGTCTTCACTATCCCTTCCACAAACCATGCATTCATATTCTCATCTCAGCATCTTCTTGGACGCTGTTCTCATTCCATCATCCCCTCTCATTTCTTTCTTCCATGAACTTTCATTTGTTTGTGATCTTCACTAGGTACTTAGAACTTTCAATTCTGGACCAGCCATTCCACTGGCAGAGAAAGCACCCAGTTAACTTAGTTGATGCAGTTAGCAACTCTTTCGAATCCATTAGTCTTAGAGAGCTGCTTGGGGTACTTGCCCAGGGTCACATGGCCAAATTTGTCTAAAAGAAGCCTTGAATCCAGGTCTAACTGACTAGAGGCAGGCACTCTATTCACTACACCATACTTCCTTTCCCTTGGCAGGTACTCAGCTACTGTCAGTTCTTTCTTATAAGTTGTGTCTTATTTCTCTTACTAAACTTGAAACTGCTTTAAGGAAGGAACCTCCTTCTATTCCCAACAAGAATCTGGCATAGGACTGGACACAAAGAAGCTCTCGGTTTAAATTAACTAAAACATTACATTAAATTAATGTAAAGTAATCAATTAAGCAGATTAAATTCAGTGTAAAGAGATCTCCTGCTCCATGACCCTTCCCTCCCTATCCCAGTGAGACTTACTGGAAATCAGAGAGGTCTAGAATCAGTTTCTTGTCTTCGTAGGATGCCTGAATGACAGTCACAATGTCCTAGGGAGAAAAATCCAGACTCAGGTCTTGCCTTTATCCATATCCTACATTTTTTTTTGTTTTTCTTTGGTCTTAAACCATTACCTTAGAATCAATACTGATTATTGGTTCCAAGGCAGAAGAGCAAAAGCTAGGCAATTGGAGTTTAGTGAGGCTCAGAGCTAGAGAGTGACTTGACCAGGATCACTCAGGCAGTGATACTTCTCTAAAACAAGCTTTCTGAATCGTGTTTGTGATATGAATCTCTGGTTAGCTGGTGAAGCCTGTAGGTACTTTAGAATAATCTTTTAACATATAAAATAAAATACATAGGATTACAAAAGAAACCAATTACATTGGAATACAATTACCAAAAATATTTTTTAAAGGTCATGGACCCCCAGATTAAAACCTCCTTCTAAACAGAGTAATTCTGAGAGAAGGATGTCCCACTGATCCTGTGGGTGCTTTCCCCAAGCATTCATTTTTTTATTAAATACTTTCCTTTTTGCCTCAGGTAGAGTATAAGCTCTCTGAGAGAAGGGACTATCTCATTTTTACCTTTATAAGTCCATATTAATACCTAGTCAGTGCCTAATTAACTTAGCACATAGTAGGTGCTTAATTAATCTAGCACATAATAGGTACTCAATTAATCTAGCACATAGTAGGCACTTAATTAATCTAGCACATAGTAGTTGCTTAATTAATCTAGCACATAGTAGGTGCTTAATTAATCTAACACATAGTAGGTTGTTATCCCAGCAGATAGATTGATTAGAGCTGGCAACATGGAAGATGTGGCTCATATATAATCATAGTTGCAACTCTAGGCAAGCAAGGTTCACAAAGTGAACTAGCTTGTTGTAGAAGTTACAGGTTTCTTCTGAATCTTTCCTTTTTCATGGAATGGATACCTTTTGTCCTAGTAGTGGGTGCCTTGAGTTGCCTCATAAGAAACTGTATGAAGATAGATAGGAAGACTATGGGGATCAGGTTAGGCTGCTCAGTGGATTGAAAGCCAGGCCTGGAGACAGGAGGTCCTTTGTTCAAATCTGTCCTCAGATACTTCCTACTTGTGTGATGCTGGGCTAGCCATTAACCCCAATTGCTTGGCCCTTTGCACTCTTCTGCCTTGGACCTGATACTTGGTCGTGATTCCAAGATGGAAGTAAAGTTTTTAAAAAAGGAGAAGATTATGGAACTAAGTGCTCTAGGGAGAGGAATCATAATATTACTATTATGGCCTCTAAGACATTGGGTAGACCCCTCGTGATGAACTTAAGGAAGGATATGAATAAAAGCAGGATAGACAGACATGGATGGGTTATGATCTGTATTATTGGGAAGGAATGCCTCAATCAAGTAGATCCCAGATGTTTCATTCAATTAAGGCTTTCTATAAACATTTATGAAGTGCCTACTATAGGCTAGGCACTGTGCTAAGTGCTAGAGCCATGAAGAAGAATCAAAAGACTGTCCTCAAAGAGCTTACATTCTAGTTGGGGAGATAATATGCAAAGAAACCCATACAAAATAAGTTTGAATATTTAAGAACAGAAACTGGCCATTTATATAGAGCTTTAACTTTTGCAAAGAGTTTTATATTGGTAGCATATAGAACTACTGATCTAAAAGGGTAATCAATCCATCAATAACATTTTTAGGCATGAGACACTGGTAGGTGTTGGGCATTCTAGAACACAAACAATGAAAAGACCTCAAATTGAAAGGACCTGGCATTCTAATTGAGGAGATAACACATAGATGTGAATATGTACAGAAGAGACCCATCTTCTACAGAGAAGAAACACAGAATGAGACATACATTTTTGGGGTATGGTCAGTGTGAGAATTTGATTTGCTAGACTATGTATGTTTATTAGGAGGGTTTTCTTTTTGCTATTATTATTATTATTGTTCAATTGGAATAAGGGAGAAAGAGGGAGGAAGAAGAAATAAATATTTGTAAAAAATAAAAATGAGGGCAGCTAGGGGGTGTAATGTATAGAGTGATGGGCTTGGAGTCAGAAGACCTGAGTTCAAATCTAGATTCAGCCATTTATTAGCTGTATGGCCCTGGGCAAATCATTTCACTCTGTTTGCTTAAAAAATAAAAATAAAAGCATGAACTCCGAAAAAGAAAAAATATATACATAGCTTAAATATAAAGGGAATAAATAGAAACTTGTAATAAGTAGCAAAATATAAGATAGTTTGGGAAAGGTTATCATCATGTTACAAATGTTATCATCATGTTACTAAAGGCCAAAAAGGGGAAAAGGACTTGCCCAAAGTCACACGAGCTTGCTAGTAACAGAGCTGTGAGTAGAATCCTGATCTCTGTATGCCCTGTCCAGAGGTCTTTCCATCATCATACTGGGTACGGTTGGGCCAAAAGCTAAGGGAAAGAACCTTTGGGCTTGGGAATATCTGATGAGAGCAAAGTCCTGGCACCAGGACACTGCCGGAGCTGGGGCAATTTTATGCAGGCAGGAGAAGGCATGTGTGCTAGTGACATTGTGCCCAAATGGGGGAAGATGATTCAGATGTGATTCTCAGAATTGGAGAGGAGAGTCAAGGATGCTTGAGTTCAGGCCAGGGCCTAAGGCTGAATCTGATGACATCCAGGTACCAGAGTGTAACACACCCACCTCTTCAAAAGAGAATGCCACCGTTGGAGCCCGGTCCTGGTGGAGTAGTCTGATCTCCACACTGACAGAAGACTTGACTGTGGTGCCTTCTGGTTGGCAGGTAATTTGGGGGGCAGTCGAGCTTCGAATCTCTACCTGGGAGTCACTGAAGGAAGAATGCTGAAAAATCTGCAAGAGACATGAACCCACCCCCCGCCCCCATGCCAGAGTTAGAGATCAGGAACCTGGAAGAGATGGTCTTGTCTGCTTTTCCAGGGCAGAGACAAGAGTTTTATTTAGCAAGCAAGTTCAACTCTATGACTGATAAACATATATATATATATATGTTCTGGCCATTCTTTTTTTTTAATCTTATTTTCTCTCTTAGAATCAATTCCACATATTGCTTCCAAGGCAAAAGAGTGGTAAGGGCTGGGCAATTGGAGTTGAGTGACTCCTCCAGGGTCACACAAATAGGAAGTGTCTGAGGTCAGATTTGAACTCAAGGCCTTTGTCTCCAGGCATGGCTCTCAATCCACTGTGCCACCTGATTGCCCCTGAGTTCTTGCTATTCTTGCAAATAATATTGCATCCAATGCAGTGCCTTTTCACTGGCTGTCCCTTATGCCTAGAAAAACTATCCCTTCTCACCTCCAAATCTTAGCTTCCTTCAAGATTCAGTTCAAATTTAACCTTCTTCAGGACTTTGGTGGTGTCTTTTCCACCTCGTCAGGCCTTATTCCCCATCTTTGCCTAGTGCTATTCCTTCCCATTTGCACTCTATATATCTTGTATACTTATGTGTTTAAATATAGTATATATATAAATAACAATAATAATTATTATAGCTACATATTACTTAAATAGCACCTACTATGTGCCAAGCACTATGCTAAACATTTCACAGATATTATTTCCTTTGATTCTCGCAGCAACCTTGTGAGGTAAGTGCTATTATTATGCTCATTTTACAGAGGAAGAGACTGAGGCAAACAGAGGGTTAGTGACTTGCCTGAGGTCATATAGCTAGCAAGTCTCCGAGGGACTTTGTTTACATGTTGTCTTCCCCACTAGAATATGAGCTCTTGGGAACCAGGGTTCATGTTTTTGCTTTGATTTGTGTCTCTAGAACTTGGCACAGTGACCGGCACGTGGTAAGCTTGTTGATCGACAGACACAGGCTTTGAGGACACCTGCTGAGGTGGTAGTTGCTGACCTTAACTAAGGACTAGAGCTCGTTGGCAGCCCTCTCTGGATAGGACTTCTGTCCTTAGCAGCTGGGAATCCTGGTACTTTGGGCAGATTCATTTGAGGGAGGCTAGAAATCATGATTTTTGTGGTTTAGTTGGTTTTCAGTCATGTCTGACTCATTATGACCCTATTTGGGGTTTTTCTTGGCAGAGATACTAGAGTGGCTTGCCATTTCCTTCTCAGGCTCATTTTACAGGTGAGGAAATTGAGGCCAACTTGTTCAGTGTCACCCAGCTAGTAAGTATCTGAGGCTGGATTTGAACTCAGGAAGATGAGTCTTTAAGACTCCCAATCCAGCATTCTAACCACCACCTGTCCCAGAAATCACAATATGAGCAATCAGTTCTCAGTCTGCCCATCCCAGAAGGGGCTCCCATGCTACTCCTTCCCCTAGACTGAATAGGGGACAGAAGCATGTTCCCTACCCTGTAACATGTCTCTGGAGGGCACAAGGTCCTTATTCCTGAAAAGTACGAAATAAAACAAGCAGCAGAGAAATATATCCTTTTCCTCAAAGAAGCCAGAACCCCAAAGAGCCTTTTTCCATGGTTGGCAAGAGATCAAGAGGACTACAGCCTCGCCCAGCACTTGTTCATAAGTAGCCCAGGAGCTGACCAGACCCTTTCCTCAAGGCTGCATCTCACCTGAATAAGCAATTTCTTTTTAACAGAATATATTCCCATCTGTTCCTTATCCCAGTGGTGATCTGTCAATCATCTATTTGCTTTCTCTTCCTTTCCTTAGATGGAGGCAAACCATGCCTCACACAAATATCACTGCCCTGGTTTAAAGCACCAAGCACCCCATCCTAGTTACAGTTTTGATTGTAGTTGGAAAATAATGATAAAACATGATATATATGCATATATGTGTATGTATTTATTACTTTAAGGTTTGAAACTTATTTTATATACATTATTTCTTTTGAGGTAACTAATGAGTCTAAAAGGGATAAGATTCATGATTTTGATCTCATCAGCCCCAGGCTCTAACTCACTGGTTTAATCATTTCATTATAACAATCATGACACGGCCAATGCAGGAATTTATTCTGCTTAACTAGACAAATTTGTCACAAGTGTCTTCTTTTTTATTTCTCCCCCCCCCCCCCCAGTGACAGGAGGAGGTGGCAAGGAGAGAAGAAAGATTTTTGCTCTTTAAAAATAGAAAGGGTATTAGAAATACAAATTTTTAAAAAGCCTGGCAACCATGGATTCTGAGACCTCGAAGACCCCCTAGTTCCAGAAAAAAAAACCCCAAATCTGTTTTTGAATGATTGTGGGTTGGGTTCCAAAGAAAATGTGGGTGTTCTTGGCAAGGTTTGGCTTAGGAAAGGCAGTTAGCTAATTAGCTTCCTGGCTGCCTCTGCAAAACATGTTCAGTATTGGGCAAATCCTCACTAATAACAACACTGCTAATTCTCAATTGGGGACAGGTAGGTGGCACAGTGGATAGAGCACCAGGTCTGGAGTAAGGAAGCCCTGAGTCAAATCCAGCTTCAGACACTAGTTATGTGACCACATGCTAGTCTCTTTTCCTTGTTTGCCCCAGTTTTCTTATCTATAAAATGAGCTGGAGAAGAAAATGACAAACTACTCCAGTATTTTTGCCAAGAAAATCCCAATAATGGGGTCATGAGGAATCAGACACAACTGAACAGCAACAATAAATTATCGATTATCCACAGTTGGATTATTTACTTTATAAGCTTCCCTGTTTTTGGTAATATTGACAAAACGCTTTCCCAGGAGGATCCACTCCATCCTCCAGCATCCTCCTGCCCCTCTTCAACTCCTCAGAGGGCTTATAAGTAGCTTCAGTTGCCCAGAGTTATAGACCAATATAGCCCAAGAAAAATTTCCAAGTAGCCAAAGCTAAAATAGAAGTATCACTGTGTGACCCTGGGCAAGTCACTTGACCCCCATTGCCCACCCTTACCACTCTTCCACCTATGAGCCAATACACAGAAGTTAAGGGTTTAAAAAACAAACAAACAAACAAACAAACAAATAAATGAATGAATTAATAAATAAATAAATAGAAGTATCAAAGATTGTACATAATTTGGAATTATCTGCACTTCTGGCACTGTGTCTGAGATGCTGAAAAAATGCTTGTTGACTGATAGATTGTACTAATGGAGACTGCTAGATGTTGAATGGTGGGATAAAGGGTAACCTGACTTTGAGAGAGGGCAAGCAATTGAGTCACACTAATAACTTTAGGGGATCCACTCCTTAGGGGAGGGTCTGAGACCGTAGGGCCCTCTATGAACCCCATAGAATAGATTTTGCCCACCCAGGCTCAACCCAACCAGGGAGATCAGGGAATTAAGGGTGCTCCTAGGGCTGGGCTTGGATTGGATTGGGATGTATGAGGTGACCTGCCAGATCTCCCCCTTTTCCCCCCACAACAAAATGTATCCAAAGAACAGCCCATCCAGTACTGAAGTTACCTCTCGCAAGATATCTTGGTTGGTGTCCAGGCCTTTGTCCTGCAGCAATGCCTGCAAAATAGTGAATGGGAGGGGATGGTTTGGGGAGGAAGTCGGTGTGATGGGAGGAGGAGATTGCTTTCTTTCTTTGACCTATAAGATTCCTTCTGGCTCTGACAATCTATGAATGTGGGAGGTGATGGGGGCTTTGTCCCTTGTAAATCTACCCTTCTCTTTAGAGCCAGACTCCAGTTTCTAAATTTAATCAGAACAAGTTCAGAGGAGCTTAAGCAGGAATAACTTGGCCACGAAGCAGTGTGGGTCAGGGCTGGGGAGGGCGGGGGAAGAATGGACGAGACAACAGCAGCTTCAAGGAATAAAGATTACTTCCCTTCCTTCATTCAGCTTGGCTGTCTTGCTTAGGTCTCACACGTGACATTCGATTCTCCTAGCCCCGTGTGGATCCCTAGAATGCATTCTCTCCTGAATTCTGCCTCTTAGAATTCCTACCTTTCTTCAAAGCATAGAATAAGAACATACTTCCATATAAAATCCTTCCTGATCCCCTCAGTTTCTAGTGTACCCCCTAAATTACCCTGTATTACTTTTGTATATAATTAAAAAAAAACATACTTTCTATTTGAGAATTAATATTAAGAATCAATTCCAAGAAAGAAGAATGGTAAGGGCTAGGCAATTGGAGTTAAGTGACTTGCCCAGGGTTACACAGCTAGAAAGTGTCTGAAGTCACATTTGAACCCAGGACCTTCCATCTTTAAGTCTGGATCTCTATCCACTGGGTCACCTAGCTGCTCCTCTTTTGTATATATTTATATATCTGAACATGTTTTTTTCCCCCTCAATAGAAACTAAGTTCCTTGAGGGCAGGATTTAATATATATTTTGTATTTATTTTTCTAAATATGAATTGTTTCCCCTCAATAGAATATAAGCTCTTTGAAAGCAGGGACTCTTATTTTTGTTTTTGTCTTCCCAGGACCTAACATAGTGCCTGGCATATAGTAAGGGCTTAATAAATGCTTGTTTTTAATTTGTTTGGAGTCAGAAAGTTTGACTCCTAGTTCTTGACAATTCCAATACCCATGAGACTTTGGGAAAGACACTTCATCTCTCAGGGTCTCCATTTCCATATCTATAAAATAAATGGCAGAATTGGACTATGTAATCTCAAAGGTTCATTCTAACTTCAAAATCTTCTAATGCCCAGAAATTGAATCTTGCTACTAATATATGCATTCATTCTTTCAAAAAGAACTTATTAAATTCCTTCTTATTTGCCAGACAATTTGCTAGGTACTGGCAATACAAAGACAGAAATGAAAACACCTCTGCTTTCAAGGAGCTTACATTCTACTGGGAGAAAACAATATATATTTTGAAAATAAGCACAATATATGTATGTAAGTATGCATGTATGTATATACATATTTATGTATTAAGTCCTGCCCTCAAGGAACTCATATGCTTTTTGGGAAAAACTATGTGTGTATATCTGTGTATGTGTGCATATATATGTGTGTGTTTTATATGTATATAATATTTAATAATATAATGATGTAACAATATTTAACAATACATAATATATTTAAAACACCAGAAATATGTTGAATAACTGCTTAGGAGGAGGATACTAGTTACTTGGGGGATCAAGAAAGACTTCTTATAAGAAGGGGAATTTGAGCTGAATTTTGAAGGAAAGTAGAGATTTTCTGATGTAGAGATAAGGAAGGACTGCATTCTAATAGTAGGGGACAACCTGTGCAAAAGTATGGAGATTGGAGTCTTAATTTTGAGCTCGATATGCCTATGGTATACCCATTTGGAGATGCCCAATAGACAGCTGGTGATGTGGGATTAGAGTTCAGTGGGGCTGCCTGCTTGCAGAGATCTGGAAGTTGTCTGCATAGAGGAAAAAGTTGGACTTGTGAGAGCAGATGGAATTCCCCAGAGAGTGTGCTAAGAAAGAAGAAAAGAGGTTTCAGGACAGAACACTGGAGTACACCCACATATGGGATGGGAGGTAATACTATGTATGTGGGGGATGATGACAAAGATGATGATCTGTGAAGAAGTCTGAGAAGGAACTGTCAGACAGATAGAGAGAGAGCTTTGTTATGAAAACCAGAGCAGGAAAGTAATTCCAGGAGGAGAAGATAATCAATAATGTGTTATTATTAGATCTAGCAATTAATAGATCATTGGTAACCTCAGAGAGAACAAATTCAGTTGAATGGTAAGAGAGGGAAGCCAGATTGCAAGGGGCTGAGAAGTGAGTAGGAGGTATCAGAAAGTAAAGGCAATGAGTATAGTTTGGATATGGAAGGGAGGAGAAATGCAAAATGGAAGCTTGAGAAGACAGTGGGATCAAATAAAGGGTGTTTTTGTAAAGTAGTGGAACCATGTTTATAAGCAATAGAGAAGGAGGCAATGGATAAAGAGAGATGGAAAATTAAGGACAGAGAAGAAATGATAGAAAGAGGAGAGCTCCTGGAAGAAATAGGGATCAAGGGCACAAGTAGAGTGGTTGGATTGACAAGGGAAAAGGCTACCTCTTTAACCTGAGACTGGAGCAAAGGAGAATTTAGTGAGAAAGGCATAACATAGAGGTATATTGGAACCTAGAGTTGAGGAGAAGAGGAAGCTATGGTCTCAATTTTTTATTGAAATTATAATATTATTATGATTGAATCATAATATAATATTAAAACACATAATAAAATAAAATATTTATATTTATAATTATTAACCAAATATTAATTATTAGAATCATTATAATATTGATAATTCAATTTTCTCTAGGACTTTGAAAGTTGCAAAAAGCTTTCTTTACAATAACTCTGTGAGGGATTATAAATATTGTGACTTGCATTTTTACAGACAAGATAATGCTAAATCAGAGAAATAAAGGGATTTGTCCAAAGTCATTCAGTTATTTAACTGTCAGAGCCAGGGACATAGGTCTCCTAACTGATCCAGTTTTTTCTCTCTCTCTCAATCATGCTCTCTCTTTCTCTAATTCTTTCTCTCTTCCTTCCTTCCTTCCTTCCTTCCTTCCTTCCTCCTTCTGTATTATAATCAGTACTGTCTATATTGGTTCCAAGACAGAAAAGCAATAAAGACTAGACAATGGGAGTAAAGTGACTTGTCCAAGGTCACCCAGTTAGGAAGTGTCTAGGCTAGATTTGAACCCAGGACCTCCCATCTCTAGATCTGACTCTATCCACTGGGCAAATTAGTCGCTCCCTCCATTGCTCTTTCCACAATACTATGCTTCCTACAAATGGTAAGAACCCCAAACTAGAAGTAAAAAACTTGAGTTTCAGTCACCTGCACCCTCTGTGCCTCAGTTTCATCATCTGTAAATAGGTCCAGTAATCCTTATTCTGCTTCCCTTTTAGTACTATCATGGGACATTGGAAAGAAAAGCTGGGGTGGGGGTGGGGGGAGAGAAGGCTATAAGCTTCAGGGTTTTATATAAATATGTATGTGTGTAAGTATGTATATGTACACACACATATATATTTCAACAAACCTTGAGGTTGGATTCCTGGAACCTTATCTACGAAGTCAAACATAGAAGAATTTTTGTGAAGAATTTGCTAAGGGAAAGAATTGGAAACATTTGGAAATGCATTGACTTGTGAATAGAGTGGAATCTACTCCTCCAAAGTCATCTACTTCAACCTATGCCTGAATAAGAATCCCTCCTTCAGCAGCAGATGCTCCAATAAGGGTCATTCAGACTTGGCTTGAAGACCTCCTCTGAGAGGTAATACACCACCTCCAGGTGCCACTCACTCCACTTTGGGACAGCTCTAATCATGCTCTATCCTAAGCTTTCTCTTTTCCAGATTCTACTTTTCTTCCAGTTCCTTCAACCAGTCTTTACATGGCTTTTATTATCCCCTCTGCCCTCCTCTGGACACTTTCCAGATAATCAATGTCCTTCCTAAAACACTATGACCCACCAAAGTATTCAAGATGTGGTCTACCAGTGTGGTGACTAGAGAGCTGGACCTGGGGTCAGGAAAACCCCAAATTAAATCTGGCCTTAGACACTTACAATGTTACCTTAGGTAAGTCATTTAACCTCTGTCTGCCTCAGTTTCCTTATCTGCAAAATGGGATAAAAATAGTACCTCCCTACTAGGGTTGTTGTGAGGGAAAATAATTATTTTTGTATTAATGAAAATTTTAATGAGACAAAAATTAAATTATGCAACTAAAACCATTTGGAGAATAATTTTTCTCTTAGGAAATATGACAGCATGCTTTAAAGTCTTGATGTAGTATTTATTTGTTTTGTTTGTTTTAAACCCTTAACTTTTGTGTATTGGCTTATAGGTGGAAGAGTGGTAAGGGTGGGCAATGGGTGTCAAGTGACTTGCCCAGGGTCACACAGCTGAGAAGTGGCTGAGGCCGGATTTGAACCTAGGACCTCCCGTCTCTAGGCCTGGCTCTCAATCCACTGAGCTACCCAGCTGCCCCCTTTGGTGTAGTATTTATAAATGTTAGTTGCTGGTGGTGGTCCTCCTCCTCCTCTTCCTCCTGCTGCTGCTGCTAAAGAGTAAGGAAGCAATCTGACTGTCTTAGTCCTGGACACCATTACTCTCTTTATGCAGCCTAAGATTGCATTATCTTCTTAAAACTTAGCATTTTTGGCTGTTTTTTAACACTGGTGCTTCATATTGACCTTGTGTTCCACTAAGACTTCCAGATCTTTTTTTCAGACAAACTGCTCTCCATCCATGCCTCACCTTTCATGTTTGTGAAGTTGTTTTTGTTTTTTTTTTTTAATCTAAGTATAAGATTACATTTTTCTGGGGGCAGCTGGGTAGCTCAGTGGAGTGAGAGTCAGGCTTAGAGACAGGAGCTGCTAGGTTCAAACCTGGCCTCAGCCACTTCCCAGCTGTGTGACCCTGGGCAAGTCACTTGACCCCCATTGCCCACCCTTACCAATCTTCCACCTATGAGACAATACACCGAAGTACAAGGGTTTAAAAAAAAAAAAAGATTACATTTTTCTTTGTTACATTTCATCTTTTTACATTTGGCCTAGAATTCTAGGTTATCAAGATCCCTTTGAACTTTCATTCTGTCATCTGGTAAGTCATTGCTATATCTCTCAGCTTTGCACCAGTGGCAGATTTGGGAGGTATTCAATCTGTGGCTTTATTTAAATCATTGATAAAAAATGTTCACCAGCACAGGGCCAAGTTCAGATATATGTCCTTGTACAACTACAATGGTGGTCCTTTTAAAGATGGTGTGAGGGTGGGGGCAGCTTGGTAGCTCAGTGGATTGAGAGCCAGGCCTAGAGATGGGAAGTCTAGATTAAAATCTGACCTCAGACACTTCCTAGCTGTGTGACCCTGGGCAAGTCACTTGACCCCCATTGCCTAGCCCCTGTCACTCTTCTGCCTTGGAAACAATACATAGTATTGATTCTAAGGTGGAAGGTAAGGGCTTTAAAAAAAAAAAAAAAAAAGATGTTATGAGAGAACTCCCTGGAAGTAGAGGAAGATCATTTTTTATCAGATACTTCAGGGATAAAGAGAAAGGACTGGACCTGTGATGCCACTTGTATAGATACCTTTCAGGAGAGAAAAATCCCTCTACCAAAGTAGGCCAGCACATTTTTTAACAATTTATATTCTTAAAGAATTTTCCTGAGCATTGAAAGATAAGGTAGCTTGCCCAACTCAATGTGTTGGAGGCAGGTCTTGCCATATCGCTAATTCCCTACCCACTATGCAATATTTTCTTACAGGATCTAATTACATATAATTATTAATCCTTATGGAAAATTTTAGTTGATCCAAGTTTCTATCTGGATAGCCACTCATTGGGAATGTTATGAAGGGGATTTCTGTTCAAGTACAGCTGGTCTAGGTGATTCTGTAAGTCCCTTCCAACTCTGAGATTCTGTGATTCTAGAATAAGGATTTAGTTTACCCAAATATCCTTTCTGAAGTGAGTTGGAGTACTAGCAAGTTTTTCCATAGCTATGTCTCTTAACTCAGGCAAAGATGGATATTATAACTCCCCCTCCAACACACACACACACACACACACACACACACACACACACACACACACGCACACACACACACACACACGCACGCATGCAAGCCCATCTCTTCTGACCTTGAACTCATCTCCTGACAGAGTCAACATTAGTCTCTTGTCCAGGAAGGCAGCCTTAGCCAAGGAGCTTAAGACTTTATCCGAAAACCAAAAGTACAGCATTCGGGATTCACCGAGGAGGTTGGGGTTGTAGGTGGAGTCTGGAAGGATTGATGATTGGTTCTTGTAAGTCAGAACACCCTAAAGAAAACAAAATCAGAGGGAGGTGAGAGAACTCCAAAACTTTATTTTGTCAAGTTATCATCAACAATTTAGTCAATTCACCAGTCTGCATATGAATGTTGGACAAAGTTCATTCTCCCTGCCTTCCAGCATGTCATCCAGGTCCTTTCTGTAACTTGACATCAGGTGTTTCACGTGCAAAGAACAGAGACCGGAATTAATATCAGCAGCACAGTCCTTTTCACTGTTCAGCAATGAAGAGATTTAGATTCAGAAGACCTTGGTTCATACCTACTGCTACTAACCTTGTGACACTGGGCAAGCTGCTTTACTCCTCCGGTAGTCAGTTTTGTCATCTGTAAAATGAGTGGGGGCAGTGGACTACACCTCTGAAGTTCCTTCTAGCACTAAATCTATGATCCTGTGATCAGCCCGGGTCAGAGAAAATTAGAAAGGGCAATCTGATTTCTTGCTCAGACCTTATCATACTCATAAATATTATCCTCCATGAAAGAAGTCTATATGGTAAGAATCAGAATAATAGAGTTTTAGATCTGGAGAGAACCTTATTAGTCATCTTGCCCAACCCATAATTCAAAAGAAATCCTTTCTACAGCACACTCACTAAGTAGTAATCCAATTTCTGCTCAAGATCTCCAATGAGGTCCTCCTCCACCACTTCCTGAGGCAGCCACTTTGGGAAAACTCTCATTGTTAGTATGCTTTCTCTCACCACCAACCTAATTAGAGCTGCTCCTTTGCTAGCTCTCCTCGCTGCTCCTGGCTTATCCCATGCTACAGCTTCCCCTCTGCTAGCATGATTAGTCAGTTGGTTGGATCTAACTTGCAGATGGAAGAATTTGATCTCTCCCCCAATTCAGTGGTGATGGTAAAGAAACAAACAGGAAACACGGTAAGACCTGGGACAACTATTCTGGAGAGAAATAGAATTGATCTCTGAAACAGACATTAGGAACGAACCCTAGAGAGTAAAGCAAGGGTGGTCTTTTGCCACAAATCGGGTCCATGGGAAGAGGGCTGGGGTGGATCATAGGACATAGAGCTGAAAAGCACCTTAGATAGAACCTAATCCAGCCTTCTTATTTTATAAATGATGACTAGAGAGATGAAATTAATCACCCAAGGTCTTAAACCAGTATCAGAATTGGAACCCAGGTTGTCTGACTCCAAATGCAGTGCTCTTTCCATCAAACCCAGTTCTCTCCCAGATGCTATTGGTTTAAGAGATATCCAGAAGAGCAGCTAGATGGCACAGTAGATAGAGCACCAGATCTGGAGTTAGGAAGTTCCTGGGTTCAAACCTGACTTCAGATACTTCCTAGCTATGTGATCCTGGGCAAGTCACTTAACCCCATTTACCGAGCCCT
>NC_058131.1:290568708-290661735 GCF_016433145.1 Gracilinanus agilis
ATATATATATATATATATATACCTGCAGAGAAGCTTTAAGAATGGGGGGGCGGGGGAGCAGGCAGCTGGGTGGCTCAGTGAATTGAAAGCCAGGTCCAGAGGCCGGAGGTCCTGGGTTCGAATCTGGACTAGACACTTCCTAGCTATGTGACCCTGGGCAAGCCACTTAACCCAATGGCCTAGCCCTTACTGTTCTTCTGCCTTAGAACCAACCGATGTTGATTCTAAGACTTATGAGTTAAAATGGGTTAAAAAAATAATTACCTGGGGAAACTGGGGACCCAGAAAGGAAAAGAGAAAAACAATTGCCTGCTCAGCTAGAAAGTTGTTTGTTTGTTTGTTTGTTTGTTTGTTTGTTTGTTTGTTTGTTTGTTTGTTTTAAAAACCCTTACCTTCTATCTTAGAATCAATACTGTATATTGGTTCCAAGGCAGAAGAGTGGCAAGGGGGTCAGATGACCTGCCCAGGGTCACACAACTAAGAACCCTTTTGGGTTTGGGTTTGTTGTTGTTGTTGTTGTTGTTGTTGTTTTTAAACCCTTACTTTCTGTCTTAGAATCAATACCCTATATTGGTTCCAAGGCAGAAGAGCAGGGGGCAGCTGGGTAGCTCAGTGTTTTGAGAGCCAGTCCTAGAGACAAAAGGTCCTAGGTTCAAATCTGACCTCAGAATCCTAGCTGTATGACCCTGGGCATTTAATCCCCATTACCTAGCCCATATCACTCTTATTGGTTCTAAGATGGAAAGCAAGGGTTTAAAAAAAAAAAAAAAAAGAGCAGTAAGAGCTAGGTAACAGGAGTTAAGTGACTTGCCCGGGATCACACAGCTAGAAAGTGTGTGAGGCCACATTTGAACCCAGGTCCTTCTATCTCTAGGCCTGGCTCTCAATATACTGAGCTACCCAGCTGCCTAGCCGTTCCCTAAAAAGGTTCTTCTATCAGGTATTTGTCTGAGGGTATGTAGAACTGTGCCTGGCCATCAGAGTACTTTGGAGAGAACCTAGGCCAATACCATACCCTCAATTTGAAGATGAAAAAACTGAAGCCTTAAAGGAATGCCTCGTCCTACCTCCCGCAGCAAGTTAGAGCTCAGTCAATTTAATGAATCAAAAAGTATCTACTATTTTCCAGGTATAGGCAACTAAATGGCACAATGGCACTTGAGTAAAAAAGTCAGGAAAATCTGAGTTTAAATCCAGCCTCAGACACTTTACTAGCTGTGTGACTCTGTGCAAGTCACTTAACCCTGCTTGTCTCAATTTTCCTCATTTGTAAAATGAGTTGGAGAAAGGAAATGGCAAACCTGTATCTTTGTATCTCCTGTATGTTTGCCAGCTCAGCCCCCAAAGGAGTCTTGACTTAAATAATTCATTGACAACAACAATGACTACCATGTATTTGATGAAGTGCTTCATGCTGGGGCTATGAAAAGATACAAAAGGTACACTTTTTCCCTGCCAGGAAGGAGCCGGGGCTCCTGGCTCAAAAAAGCACCAGAAAGGATACTTACAGCCATCCTCCATGGTAGCCATATTGGAGTGTCCCTCTGAAGATCACAGATACATTCTGAATTGTGATGTCTATGCTCTTATCCTTCTTTAGCTCCACTTGGCTGCTGGAGATGGACAGGTTGCTGATCTGGATGCTGGGAGAAGGGAATCGGAAGTCAGAAGCGGTGGAGGAGAGGGTGGAGCGGGGCAGGCTCAGGGCAGAACCCGAGAGCAGGAGAGGCATCTCGGGCACCGCTACTCAGATTAGGCCAGGAATCACAGAAGGTTGGCACTAGAGAGGGGGCCCGAGGATAGAAAATGGAAGTGCTCGGGACTGGAGCTTCATTGGTATGAAGAAATTGTAGGAAAATTCCCTCCGGTGCAGGTTGTTGCCCGTTTGGCAAGGCAAGACTGTATTTGCCCAGGGCCCCGGAGCTAGTGTGAGACGGGGTACATCCTGAGCAGGGGTTCCGGGCTCTGAGGCCATTTCTTTCTCCACTAAGTCATTCTTAGAGCACGGAATGCCAGAGAGAAATGAGACCTCTAGGATCATCTCGACCCCAGAAGCCGATGGAAATGGGCTAACGGAGGGTCTAAGGTCAACACATCAAACATTACATGTGGAAGTATGAATAATGAGATGTATTTATTTTTAATTCTTTTTTGGACTGGACCTCTGATTTCATTGGGATAGGGGACACATCATGAAGAAACTTCCTCTCTCTGTGTAGATCTTTATCCTTTGCTCTGTAGCTTAGTCTTTTTTTTTTTTTTTTTTTTAATTCTTACTTTCTGTCCTAGTAACAACTTTAGGACAGAAGGGCAAGGGCTAGGCAAATGAGGTTAAGTGACTTGCCCAGGGTCACACAGCTAGGAAGTGTCTTGAGATGAGATTTGAACTCGGGGCCTCCCAATGTCAGCCTTGGAGTTCTATCTGCTGTGTCACCACCTAGCTGCCCCTCTATAAATTAGTCTTAGAGATTTGCTTGGGACAACAAGAAGTTAACTTATCCAGAGACACACGGACACCACGGGTCAGAGGCAGGTCCAAAACCCAGTTTTTTCTGATTCCAAGGCCAGCTTTCTATTCACTACACTCTACTGCCTTTCCTTATTAATAGCTATTACAAATCAATAAGCTTTACCTAATCATGCTGTGTGGGGCCGCTAGGTGGCACAATGGATAGAGCTCTGAGCCTGGACTCATGTTCCTGAGACCAAATCTGGCCTCAAGACACTTATTTAAGTGTCACGTCACCCTGTTTGCCTCCGTTTCCTTATTTGTCAAATGAGCTAGAGATGAAATTGATAAACCATTTCACTCTCATTGTCAAGAAAGCCCCAAAATGGAGTCACAAAGAGTCAGACACAAATGAAATGACTAAACAACAAAAAAAATTAAACTCTAAGGCACATCGAATACGCTCATCAGTCTATTTTTAAGAAAAATGGCATGAATCTATGCAGCGCTATAAAACATTCCATGTGTTTTCGGAGCTGTGGCTTCATGCAGGATGGGGATGTTTGCTTCATTAGAGTGTAACGTCCCACGTCTAGACAGGATGGCACATCTAGGGCTTCTTTTCTGGTTTGGTGAGAGCAGGGAGGACGGGGTCAGGAAACCTGGGTTCCAGGCTAGTTGTGCCAATGACTCTATGTGTTCTTGGACGAATGATTCTTAGGAGGCCACCTGGGCCTGGAAAGGACATGCTATGCTTTTTAACCTGGCTCCTAGACTCACTTGTGTAGGCCATAGTTGATTTTTCCCATGAAAAACATGATTCTCTCTCCCTTGATGTCAGGATACGTGGCCCGCTGGAATGCTCTCTGAATCACTTTTGTGGTTTCTTGGTTCACTAGAAACAGAAGCAAATGTGACCACAAGACTTCTTCCAGCCTCCATCAAGTACCTACATTTAAATTCTTTTACATTTAAGACTTCTGAGGGTCTAGGAAGGCCAAGGTCTTTAATCCTAGTCAAGGAATGGCCTCTGACTTTGATGATATCTAATTTAGATCCCAAGCTAACCCCATTTGCTTTGGTCAGAGACTTGCTGCCAAAGCTTGGCCCTAGATGGAGCCCCTAAAAGTGGATAGGAGGAGGTCATTGGTATGATATTTCCCCTTGGGGCAAATTTCCTCTCCTGGTTCTGCCTGCTCCTGGTTGGTAACAAAATGAACCTGACTTCTCAGTGCATGCATTTGACTCAAGGGATCCACCAGAGACACAACAGAGGCTAAATGGGGGAAGTCAAGTTGAAATAAAAGAGCTGCGTGAGGGCAGGTGGGTAGCTCAGTAGATTGAGAGTCAGGCCTAGAGACGGGAGGTCCTGGGTTCAAATTTGACCTCAGACACTTCCCAGCTGTGTGACCCTGGGCAAGTCACTTAACCCCCATTGCCCACCCTTACCACTCTTCCACCTAAGAGCCAATGCACAGAAGTTAAGGGTTTAAAAAAAAAAAAACAAAAAACAGCTGCCTGGGATAAGTCAAGTAAAGATAATGGAGAGTTATTGCGATATAATTTGGGAAGAGAGCTGATACTCCTGTGCCCCCTTCTTCCCCTCATTCTCTTTGGATATCTTAACACATGCCCCAAACCCACCTTTGAACTGGACTCCACATAGCTGTCAGCTTAGCCGAGAAAAGGAAGACAAGTCAACAAACAAAAACAAAAAATATCCCTCCCACAAGGGCTCAGCTCAGAGGGTCAGAGGGCTTGTCCCAAACCTGAGGAGCATCGCTTCTTCCCCAGGGAAGGGCCCAGGGCTAAAACTTACACACCAAGGTAGCTGGTCTGGTGATCCTACATACGATGCCAGTCTGGGTGAAGGAGGTCGAGTGCCCCTTGCAGGCCTCCGTGGCGCCCAGCAGGGCCAGTGAGAAGAAGACAACCACCAGCATGGTCCTTCGGGCCCCCAGGAGAGAGTAGTTGGTCCTCCAGGACCCCCAGTGACTCTTATACACCAGAAGCAGAGAGGCAGGACTGACGTGACTTCTCCACCTCCCCAAGGGACAGGGTGTGTGTGGGGGCAGCTCGGGCTTCCTTAATAGCTGGGCCACTTCCTAAAAATGTCAGTTTTTATCCTCTAGAGAATGGCAGCCTCTCATCCTGCTGACAACAAAGTACAGGTTTAGATAAGGCTCCCACAGTGGGCTTGGTATGGGATAAGTCCCTACAGTCAGAAAGAAAAATATCCAATTGCCAAGCCCAGGGTAGAGGGTCAAGGACTAAGGGCCACTAGGAATGCCTAACCATCCTCCTTTTAAAGAACCGCCACCAAGGCCATTCTCTGGGCAGGACAAACCATTGGAGAGAGTAGGAACTTGGGTGGGACATCTCTGAGCTGGCTGGCCTGCTATCTAATCACTTCCCCTTTCCCCTCATTGTTCCCTAGGCCCTTTTATCCCTGGTACATTGCTTGGCCTTGGGGAACATTCCTATCTTCTTTTTATGTCCATTATTCTCCCAGTCTTCCTTATCAGCCCCCTGGGGATTATCCCTTCCCCTCAGTGAAGATCTGGCTTTTGTTTGCTCAAAGATACCCTAGGGTGGAGAAGGATATCTTATAATAATGTCTTCCCAATAGCCAAGATTCTGGTCCAGTACTGGCAGTTCAGAGTGTTGTCATACTGATGCTACATGGCCAGTTTCTGTAGTTTGGATCTCTGAGGCTCAAGGAGTTTGGTTGAATTCTATTTCAGGCCCAGACTTGGATCTTCCTTCTGTCTTTCTTTCTGTTCCTTAGTTCCCCTGTGGAGATCTTTTTTTTTTTTTTTTAAACCGTTACCTTCCTTCTTGGAGTCAATACTGTGTATTGGCTCCAAGGCAGAAGAGTGGTAAGGGATAGGCAATGGGGGTCAAGTGACTTGCCCAGGATCACACAGCTGGGAAGTGTCTGAGACCAGTTTTGAACCTTGCAGAGATCTTTTAAAGCACAAAACCCTGCCACCATGGGCATCTGTCTGTCATGGCCCCAGCTGGCATCGTGGAGCCAGGATTTCCATGATGCTAGAAAGCATAAGTGAAGACAGGGTGTGGGGTTGGATTTTATTGCAAGCCTGTGTGTCAGGTCCTTGGGTTGGCTCATACAGCCTCATTGCTGGTAGCATATTAGACAGGGGTCCTCAGTGGAGTCAAGATGAAAAAAAGTAAAATGACAAATGTTGGAGAAGCTACAGGAAAACAGGCACACTGATGCATTGTTGATGGAACTATGAATTGATCTAACCATTCTGGAAAATGATGTGAAACCATATCCCCAAATTCAACCATGTCATTAAGCTGTGCATACCTTTTACCCAGGAAACTACTCATCCTATATCCAAAAAGATACCAAAGAAAAAGGAAAAAAGTTCCTAGATACAAAATATTTTATAGCGATTCTTTTGGGAGTAGCAAAAAATTGGAAATAAAGGAAGTGCGGGGTAAGGCTAATCACATGATGCTATATGAATATAAAGGAATAATTTGGGGCCATGAGAATTTGTGAAATGGATAATTTTAGGGAAACTTGGGAAGACCTTTTTGAAGTAAAGAAGAGTAGAGAGAGCAGAAAAAAGAGGACGATTTATATAGTAAAACATTATCCTAAAGGAAAACATCTTTGTAAGAATGTCAGTGACAAACCATGATTCCACATGACTGATAATGGAGCATGTCACCCATCTCCAGAAAGACACAAAATGCAGAATGAGAGATACATTTTTGGACTTGGCCAATATGGGAATTCACTTTGCTTGATTATTCATATATGTTAAGAGGGTTTTCTTTTTTATTATTCAAAGAAAGGTAAAAATATTGACAATGCCATTAGTTGAAAACATATTAAAATATTATTATTTTTAAAAGAGAGAATGATAGGGAGAGACCTGTTGAGGCTGAGAGAATCAGAAGATGGGGAATTCTGGGTACCTCTCTTAGCTGGTTCTGGCTCACCTGCCCTTGTGTAATTGTCATGATGAGTTCCACTTCAGGGACAACTCTGTTGCTCCTAAAAACTACAGAGAATATATCAGATTTGGAATGAATCAATAGTTAAATTCAGGCTAGAGCTACTTCTCTGAAGATCATCAGCTGAATCAGCTCCCTACTCTTCCATCCATACTGAAGGATGCTGAGTGGTGGGCATTAGCATAAAAAAAAAACCCATTGGAGTATTTTTGGGGGAAGACTAGAGGCAGAGGGCCTGACTTCATATCTCAGATCTACAACATATTAGGTTTGTAACACTGGGCAGTGTTACAAACCTAATATGTTGTAGATTAACCTCTCATTTTCTTCATCTGTAAAATGAAGGAGATGGACTTGATGATCGTTAAGGTTAATTCCAGTTCTAGACCAATGACTCAGTTATCATATGAGTCCCAGAGAGAGGAAGTGAGTTATCCAAGGTCACATGGCTAGTTAATGGTAAAGCTGGACCTAGAACACAGATCTCTGGAATCTCAGCTCAGGACTCTTCCTCCTCTGATTTGCTGCCAACTTAATTCTACCCAGAGAAATTTCTAATCCAAATGCATTCTTACCCAGAGGAACTCTTGGTCTAGAGATATGACCTCAGTTTTGCTGCTGGGAGCCATGGTTGAGAAGTCAATTCAAAGGACCTCGGCCTGGGAACTTGAGGCCAAGAGTTACTCCTGGTCATTGACCTAAGGCAGGAATGCTGCTCAGTGCATCCCTGCAGCTTTACAAACAAAGGCCTTGGCACAAATTCCTTTCCAAAGGAGGCAAAAGATCCTACTCTTTTGTACAGGATGCGTTAGATCTCTGCTGGCCATCCTGTTCCTAGCTGGCTGACCCTCTGTCCCGGTTTTGCACTTTTGTTGAGAAACCTTTTAAGTTCCCTTTATGGTCGGAAGCAGAAATTTCAGGTCAAGGTGAGTTAGGGTTAGGGGGCTTCCAAAAGGCAGAGAGCACCAAAGTGGTTAGGGTGTTAGAGAGTCAAGAAGACCCAAATTCAAATATTTCTTTTGACTTGGTAACCCTTGGGCAAATCACTTGAAGTTGAGTGAACTTCAGTTTCCTCACTTGCCAAATAAAGGAATTAAACAAGCTAGCCTCCAAGGTTCCTTCTGACTCAAAATCCATGCTCTTATGTTTATTTACCATAGGCACTTTGGGCTAGAAGGGGCCCTACGGAGTCCTCCTGCTCATTCTCCTGTGTCTAGGTGAGGTTGCTCCAGATCTCTTAATTGACACCCACAGAAAAGGATCCCCCAGGTCTCTTCCCTTGTTCTTCTGGGTCTACCGTAGGTCAGAAGGCAGAAAACATCTTCCTTCCCATCTCATTTTTTTCATTCTCATTTTCCCCCCATGTTTACATGATTTATGTTGTCTCCCTCCCTCTTACCTCCCCCCTCCCAGAGTTGACAGGCATTTCCACTGGGTTATACATATATTATCACTCAAATCCTATTTTCTTATTATTCATTTTTATAATAGAGTAATCTTTTAAAACCAAACCCCCAAATCATATACCCATATAAATAAGTCATAAATCCTATGCTTTCTTCTGGATTTCTACTCCCTACTACTACTTCTAGATGTGGATAGCATTCTTTCTTATAAGTCCCTCGGAATTGTTCTAGATCATTGCATTGCTATTTGTAGCAAAATCTATTACATTTGATAGTACCACAATATTTCAGTTTATAACATATATTTTCCTGGTTCTGCTTATTTCACTCTGCATCAGTTCATGGAGGTCTTTCTAGTTCTTATAGAAATCAAGCAGTTCATTCTTATAGCACAATAGTATTCCATCACCATCATATACCACAATTTGTTTAGTCATTCCCCAATTGAGGGACATCCCCTTATTTTCCAATTTTTTGCCACCACAAAAAAACACAGCTATAAATATTTTTGTACAAACAGAACCTTTCCCATTTTTAAAAATCTCTTTTTTAAAAAAAAAAAACCCAATTGTGGTATTGCTGGATCAAAGGACATGCATTCTTTAAAGCCCTTGGGCTTAATTCCAAATTGCCTTCCAGCATGGTTGGATCAATTCACAACTCCACCAGTAACGTATTAATGTCCTTCCCATCTCAAAGAGACACTCAGAATTGCTTCATAGTGATTATGGGATTCTATGTATAAGAGAGGAGTTCTTTCTTTCTTTCTTTCTTTTTTAATAATCCCTTATCTTCCATCTTAGAATCAATACTGTGTATTGGTTCCAAGGCAGAAGAGTGATGAGAACTAGACAATGGGATTTAAGTGACTTTCCCAGGGTCACACAGCCAGGAAGTCTTTGAGGCCACATTTGAACCCAGGACCTTCAATCTCTAGGCCTGGCTCTCAACTCACTGAGCCATCTAGCTGCCCTTAAGACTGTAGTTCTTTACCTTTTCTGTGTTTCTTGTGGACCCTTTGACAGTCTAGTAAAGCTTGGGGACCCCATCTCTTTGTTGCCTCTATTCATAATTAAAAGAAATTTTAATTTTAGCTAGAAGTTCATGAAAATTTTAGCTAGAAGTTCATGAAAATATAGATATAATTTTCCTCCCATCCTGGTTCAAGGAACCACTGAAATTTATATTCCTTAAGGTTCTATGGACCCAAATTAAAAACTCCTTGTTTACTTCTCTCCTTACTATCACCTAGGCATGTGCTTTGAGTTATTTCTCCACTGGCAGAGAGGGTACACTGAGCCATCTGCACTCTATTGACACCAAGTATACACACTTCTGAGAGGTTGATTTTTGAGTGTGAATATTTTTGTGTGTGAAGCTGACTAATGCAAGGTTTGAATCCACAAACTGCCCATTGCTAGTCCTGTGTTCGAATGCACCAAGCCTCCTGGCCCAGTTTCTATTCAGAACAAACTCAGACTTACTGGCACATTAGTTAGCCCTTTTGTCCCTTTGTAAATTAGAGAGTGATGTACAGATTTGAAATTTTCAAGAGACCAAGACATTGGTTTGGAGAAGCAGAAAAACAGCTGCTGATGGCCAATGAGCAAACTACACTGATGAAGCATTTCCAGTACAATACAGAATAGTGGTGAAAATGGGCACCCTTGCTTCACCCCAGATCTTGTTGGGAAGGCTTCTAGCTTATCCCCATTGCAGCTGTTTGCTGATGGTTTTAGATAGATACTATCTGTCATTTTTTAAAACCCTTACCTTCTGTCTTAGAATCAATCCTGTGTATTGGTTCCAAGGCAGAAAAGTGGTAAAGGCTAGGCAACGGGGATTAAGGGATTCGCCCAGGGTCACACAGCTAGGAAGTGTCTGAGGCTAGATTTGAATCCAGAACCTCTCATCTCTAGGTTTGGCTCTCAATCCACTGAGCCATCCAACTGCCCTGATACAACTTAAAGTTCCATTTATTCCTATGTTTTTTAGTGTTTTTAAGTGGAATGGGTATTGTATTTTGTCAAAAGCTTATTCCCCATCTATTGAGATAATCATATATGATTTCTGTCAGTTTTGTTATTAGTATGGTCAATTACTTATTTAGGTTTTAACAAGTTATATATAGAAGCTGGAAGCAAGTATAGGTAACAGAGGACTAATACAATTGCGAGGCATAGCCCTGTAGAAATGAATAGTAGGGCAGCTGGGTGGCTCAGTGGATTGAAAGCCAGCCCTAGAGACAAGAAGTACTGGTTTCAAATGTGGCCTCAGACACTTCCTAGCTGTGTGACCCTGGGCAAGTCACTTGATCCCCATTGCTGAGTCCTTACTGTTCTTCTGCTGTAGAACCAATACATAGTATTGATTCTAAGGCAGAAAGTAAGGGTTAAAAAAAAAAAAGAAATGAATAGATAGTGCTGAAGTTCAGAATGAGCTCAAGATGGTAAGGTAAGTTAAGAACAACAGAGAGGGTACTAGGGGATTTATTGTGGGGAGGAAGGATTTATTGTGGAAAAAAGGAAGATCAAAGAAGAGTAGAATTGCTACCTGGAGTAGGATGGTAATAATTGATGATAGAAAAGCTAGCACTTCTTTCCTTTCTTTTTTCTTCCTTCCTCCCCTCTCCATATTTTTCCTCCTCCTCCCTTACCTTTTTCTTTCTGTCTCTCCCTCCTCCTTATTATTTTGCTTCTATTTTCTCCTCCAAGTTATGTGGTCCAGATGAACCATCTCCCACGGTCATGAAAGAACTCAAAGACATAATTGTTGAGCCACTGTCACGATCACTGATTCTTTACTTGTGATTGTTTCATACAGGAGTCTACTTTCTGCTCTACATATATTGAAGTGTTCATCTTTCTTGTTTTAAATTTCTAATTAAAAAAAAAAGTTTGTGGTGAACAGGAGGGATGCCATAGGATTAGAGAAGAATACATGTTCTGATTTGCAAAAACAGGAAGGGAATAAAGTCTATAAAAATTCCAGAACATATTGTTAAAAAGATGGTTAGTAAATATCTTGAAAAGGAAATGGTGATAACAGATGAAACTTGATTTCACCAGGAAGAAATCATGCTTTTTGACAAGGTTACTAAAAAACAAATCAGAAGGATATTATTTTCCCTAAATTTTGACAAAGCATCTGATAAAGTCTCCCATGTTATTTTTTTTAGGGGAAAAAAATGCAAAACAAAACCAGTAATGTAGTCTCAACACTAGCACAGTTAGGGGGATTCTTTTTTTTTTTAAAACCCTTAACTTCTGTGTATTGGTTCCTTGGTGGAAGAGTGGTAAGGGCGGGCAATAGGGGTCAAGTGACTTGCCCAGGGTCACACAGCTGGGAAGTGTCTGAGGCCGGATTTGAACCTAGGACCTCCTGTCTCTAAGCTTGGCTCTCAATCCACTGAGCTACCCAGCTGCCCCAGTTAGGTGGATTCTTAACAGATCCATATAATGGTTAGCCCCAAAGAGGAGTGAGTCTGTTCAACCTTGGAAGGAGATCCAAGTGGAGTGAAGTGCTCCAGGGATTGGTGTTTGCATTGGTATTATACCTTTTTATTGATGAATAAAGGTATAGATAAGAATCCTTAGCAAATTTTCAGATGATGTAAAGCAGGAAGAGAGTGCTAATACATTTGGTGACAGGATTCAAAAAGATCTTGACAGGCTAGAACATGGGGCTGAATTTAAAAAAGATAAAATTTTATATGGATGAATTCAAAATCTTACACTTGAGTTCATAAAATAAACTTGACCTCATATGAAATGATTCAGAGTGCAGGAAGTAAAATCAGCAAAACAATTTACACAATGTGTAGCTCCTCCCTCAAGCTGCCAGGATCTGAGAGAACTTTGGGGGGGGGGCAGAAGAGGGGAACTCGAAAGGGTGTGGGGGAGGAGAGTTCACAGTTGCAGTTGTGGGGACTTGAAGACAAGAGAGTATGAGATCTTGTAGCCACATGCAGTTTTGAGAGAACCAAGAAAGAGATGGAGAGAACAGCTAGACTGGTCAAGTGAGACCAGATGTCACTAAAGGCAGATGGGGTATTAGCAAATAAAGCAGAAGACCAGAATATTGGTAGTGAATTTCTCCTTCACTGGTTGGAAAGGTAAGCAGCTGAAGGCATCTTCTCTCTTCTATTCTTCCCTCCCCTTCATCTACTGAGGCAGAGAATTTTTTCCCTTATAACTTTCTACTCCCTTTACATGTGTCTTTGGCACTCAACACCTTCTCCGCCCTTAGTTGCCTCTCCCTTCAGATTGGGAGGGCTTTCCCCAAAGCCTTCCTCCATAGCCCAGCTTAGAATTTCCAGCTCTCTCTACATTTGCTACCAGGTGTTCTGCTTGGTTTTGACTTCACTATCATGATTATGCCCAACACTGAGTATACTCAGGCATGGAGCCCTCCTCCTCACTTTATTTTCCTTTTGTGTATTGACTTAATCTATTAGGTTGTAATCTTTTTGAGGGCAGGGACTGTATTTCTTTTTCTTTTTTGTATCTCCCCCTAGCATAGAGTAGGTACTTGATGTTTATTGACTATCTTTCTGTGGTTTGTTTCTGTTTCTGTTGGTTTGTTGTTGTTAAACTTGTTATATTTAGATAAAGAATCTATTTTTCATTGTTTCACAGAATATGTTAGCTAGGATTCCCCTCCTGGTTTTGTGTTCCAGGAGATTTCTTAGGACAGTGATGTCAAACCTTTTAGAGACCACATGCTGTGCCCCATCCCCAGATGGCATGCCCATGGCACTCTCCGCCCCCTCCCCCCATTCCCCTTGCCTTTCCCTAGACAAGGGATGGAGAAATGGAGGGGAGTGGTCTGAGAACTCCACTCAGGGGAGGGGCAGTGTGCCAAGGGGCCGGAAGGCTCCATGGAGAGGAGGAAGGGAGTAGCTCTGCCAGAGTCCCTCTGCCTTTTTAGTAATTAACTCTGCCATCTTTGACATGCATGCCATAGTTTCACCATCATGGTCCTAGGGGCACATTTTATGAGCCATTTATCTTGAATGTTTCATAACAAAATGCTCAAGGGTAGAATTCAGGTGGAACCTAGGGCTTTATTTCTCTTTGCCCTTCTGTTTGCCATGAAGCTATATCCATTTCTATTGGTCGTAATCTGCAAGTATGGTTGGCTTACTTGGAAAGAAAGATGAGCGTTTCCCTTTTATTTCTTCTCCAGCTCCCTTCTCCACTCTACTCCCCAGCAAGAGTGGGAGTGGAAAGATAAAGATAGAAATACAGAGAAAGGAAGAAGGGAGAGGAAGAAGAAAGAAGGAGGAGGGGAAGGAACTAGAGGAGGTCAGATTCCAGCTGTCCCAGGAGATGGAGAGGTTTGCCCTTTCTGCTTTATAGTGAAACCCAGGAACTATAAATGAATGTTAACGTGAAGTCAAAGACTGCAGTTGTAATGACTGATTGTGGGCCCAGAGAAGAGGAAATATGCCCCCTTCCTCCTTTTGTTACTTGTCAGAAGACTTTGGGTGGTGAAGCAGTGTATATATTTTCAGAAGCAATCTCAGCAACATTGGGTTTGACTTACGTTTTTCTTAGTAAATAGGGGAGGGAGGACTCACTTGCTTTGGGGCATTGGCATAGCTCAAAATGACCTGGATGGAAAACTGGAGTCCACGCCCCAGGAAGCAATTGGAGGAGTTAAAAATATTTAGCTTGAGGAAGAAAGGACTTGGGATGGGTGGAGAAGTAAAAATCACCTTTCACATTTTTGCCCAAACTCTCAAACTCCATGCTTAAGCAAGGAAGCCTCTTTCTTGTTCAAGAGAATTGAGACCTACCTTCTCATTTTCTGCCACCTTGTGACAAAAAGCTGTCATGATAGTTAGTCAACAAACATTACATGCCTACTGTGTGTCAGCTCTCCCTCCCCTTCAGAACCAAACAAAAACCGAACAGTCCCTGCTCTTAAGGTTCTTGAAGTTTAATTGTGTGTGTGTGTGTGTGGGGGGGAGTCAACAAGCAAACAATTATCTAAAAATAAGATATGTCAGGAACGAATTGGGTATAACCTTAGAGGAAAGGCACTAAGATTAAGAAGGGCTGGGAAAGGCTCCTGAAAGAGTGTGGGACTTTAACTGAGCTGGGAAGGAAAGCAGAGAAGCCAGAAAGCAGAGGTGATGATGCTATAACCCTAATCTAGTGATTTTGGGGGTGATGGGAGTTGGGGGAAGACTGAATTTACTAGTCAGTGCTCAAAAAGACTTTAGAGATCATCATGTCAATCCTTCATTTAGTAGATGAGGAAATAGAGGCACAGAGGGTGACTGACTTGCCCAAGATCCCCTAACTAATGAGAGAGCTGAAATTCTGCCAGGCCTTTTCTCGGTCTAATCTGGCCTGGACCCTCACACTGTTTCCCCTTCTCTTCACTTATGCATTATTTTCATTCAATTAGTTAAAACGAACTTTCTTCACCACTCCTAACTTTTTTCCACTTAGCTAAGTGCTTTTTGTCTTTTAATACCTAGTATTATTGATTTCTAATGCATGTTTTCCCCTGCCTTCCCTAAAGTGTTTGAATATTTCTCAAGATTTAACCCATCCTTTCCACTTTTCTTCTTCAATCTACATTTTGTCATGTTTCTAATTTCTAAAATAGATTAAATTTATATTGGTTCTTGGCATCATAATAAAAGCTTTCTCTTTCCTGTCAGAATAAATACTGTAATGATGCTATGAAAATGATTACAAATTAGTTCATAGAATCTTAAAGAATTAGAGAGGACTTTAGAGACCTAGTCCACCCTCTATGGGAAGCATGTCCAGCTATGGATAATTCCCAAGAGCAAAAGCATATTAAAACATAGTATTAATGGGAATCAATGGGAAAGAATTATTATCAGCATGGAGACCTGATCCTTTTCATGTAATATCCCACCCATCAAGATATGGGTAACTGAAGGACCCATTTTGAACTTTTAGGATGCATATTAGTTTTTTCTCAATGGAGAAGCATGGCAGAGTGGGACAATGGGCACACAAAGGGACAGTACAGTATGGTTGTCTTAGGAGTAGTTTTTCAGAGAGATACTCTGATGTTCTTGTAAGGGCTTGTGAGAGGGGAAAGCAGGCCTATGGAAGAGTCCTCAGATGACAAAAGTCTGAGGGTGTGATTACCCTGCTTAGATGTAGGTCAGAGACTCACACAAAGGTATAGAATCTTTGGACTGCTCTGGGTAGGAAGCATGTTCCATTAGATGGCAAAATCTTCGACAAAATCCATTACAAGTTCTGGAGTGTACCCAGCATAGGGTACATATTTGGAATACCCTTTACTCCTTTTTTTCCCTCCCCTTCCCCAATCATTGAAGTTCTCATAAGGCACCAAAAAGGTATATCTGCCAATAGAGTCCCTGCCTTAACCTTCTTACATCTACTCATTATTCCCCAGTCCCCATTCCCCATTACTGATTGGATGCTGATCTTCCCCTCAAACTCCAGTCTACTCTCCTGTGGGAAAAAAATAGGGTATCTCAGCTCTATATGGACCCTCAGGCCCATCTCCTTCCTTTCAATGTTGGACTCCTCAGGGCCCTCTATGCTGCAGAGTAAATATGGCTTCTCATATGCCTCAGATGAACTAAAATTACTAGCTACAATCCTTCTGAATAAGGATGAGATGGAGGATCCCAAAGGCTTACCATTTGCCTTGCCACTGCATCCCAAAGTCTTCTGGGTCTTCCCATGAGCCCTATACACTAGGTCCCCAAGAAAGGTTAGGCACTGCCATCTGTGCCATCTGACCTGTGAATATCCCCCAAGGGCCCTTGGGCCTTACCATTCATTTGCTGCTACCCCCAAGGACTTCCTGGCCTTTCTCTCCTCCCTGTACTGAATCCTCCAATGTCCCTCGTCTTCTTCAATCAGAGCTCCTTGTGAGCAGGAATTATGTTTTCTTTTTGTTTCCTCAGTGCTTAGCAAATTTGTCTCTAAAAAATGCTTTTGATCCACTCTCCCTTTCGTACTATTTCATTTTTACTTTAGTTCTAATAGTAGCTCACATTATCTTCTACACCATTTCTATATATTTGTAATTTCTCTGAAAGTTCACATTACGCAGATCTTCACTTCATCTTAGCATACCAAGGGAGGGATTTCTTGGGCTTCCAGCATTCATTTGATTTCTTAAAGAATATGGTTACTGCCACTTTTCCAACTTGTCAGCTATTTTTTGTCACCCTGAGTTAACCTTTGCAGATTTAGTTTCCTCATCTGTAAAATGAGAGTGGGGGACTAGTCTCTAAGATCCATTTCAGGGGGCATCTGGGTAGCTCAGTGGATTGAGAGTCAGGCCTAGAAATGGGAGGTCCTAGGTTCAAATTCAGCCTCAGACACTTCCCAGCTGTGTGACCCTGGGCAAGTCACTTAACCCCCACTGCCCACCCTTACCACTCTTCCACCTAGGAGCCAATACATAGAAGTTAAGGGTTTAAAAAAAAAAGATCCATTTCAGCTTCAAATCTATGTATAGTCCTTTGATTCCTACAGGATATGTATTGATTGGCCTCTTCCAATTTTCCCAAATATTTTTCCTTTTAAAAAACTGCTACCCCTGAAATTTTGGAATTTCATAGCTACAACTTGTCTCTATATCAAAGAAAACAGTATAGCTACAACTTTCAGATGTTTAGAAAGAGGTTTTGGCAACAGTTGTCTTAAGCTTTGCACTTCTAGTCAAATGCTTAGATATTACATGGAAAAAAAAAGCCCTAAGAATTTTTTCAGCAGGATTCAACATGATTCTAGGGGGATGGAGCCAAGATGGCAGAGGAGATACACAAAGACCCTCCTAATCTCCACCAAATTACTCTCCAAAGAACAATAACACCTCAAAATGTATTCTGGAGCAGCATAACCCACAAAAAAGATGGAGTAAAATAATTTTCCAGCCCAAAACAACTTAGAAATTTGGCACAAAAGATCCAGGGTGGAAGTGGAATGCAAAGCAGCTTGCCAAGGCAGGCCCCACTTCTCCAACAGGCCTTGGGAGCAGCTGAATCAACTTCAAAGGCTTTCAGTGCTCTCACACAGACAGTAAGAGGGGAGATTGGACAACTGCTTAGGAGATTATAGGGGTCCGTTTCCTGGCTCTGGGTGAAAGACTCTAGTTGCATTGTTCATACACAGAAATCAGGTTGCAGTCCAGGAGCATAGTATCAGGGTGAGGAGAAACAGTAGTACACACTAGTACTTGTGGTCACAGGGGAGCAGGGGACTCTGGTCACAGTTCCAAGGCAGAAAAGAGTGCTTGTGGTTGCTCACCGACCAGAGCACAGGCCTGGGAGAATATTAAATACACCTTTCCTTAAATCATACCACCTTGGAAGAATTGTAAACTTATAGATCTCCAGAGCCAGCCCTGAAGGTGGATGCACAAAGGACCTGAAGTTTGGAATAGTTCTCCCTTCACCACAGGCATAGAGCCCAACATTAAAGGGTTTTTGTTTGTTAATTAAAAGAAAAAGGCTGGAAAATGACCGAACAACAACAAAAGAAACTCAACATGGAAAGTTATTTTGGTGACAGGTAAGACCAAAACACAAACCTAGAATAAGACAACAAAGTCAATACATTACTACTACATCCAAAGCCTCCATGAAAAATATGAATTGCTCTCAAGCCCAGAAAGAATTAATGGAGGAGCTCAAAAAGAATAAAAATCAGAGAGGCAGAAGAAAAATTGGAAAACAAAATCATGAAAAAAGTCACTTGATAGAGGCAAAAATATTTTAGAAATTAATACCTTAAAAATAGGCCAAATTGGTGAAATGGGCACAAAAATCCAATGAAGAGAACTACTTAAAAATCAGAATTGGCTGACTGTTAAAGAAGGTACAAAAACTCACTCGAGAAAGCAATGATTTAAAAATTAGAATTGGGCAAGTGGAAGCTAATGACTCCATGAAACATCAAGAAACAAATAAAGTCAAAAGGATGAAAAAATATAGGAAAATGTAAAATATTTCATTGGAAAAACAACTGATTTGGAAAATAAATCCAGGAGAGATAAAATATAATTATTGGACTACGTGAAAGCCATGATAAAAAATTGAGCATATCTTTCAAGAAATTATCAAGGAAAACTGCCCTGATAATCTAGAACCAGAAAGTAAAAAAGAAAGTATCCACTGATCACCTCCTGAAAGAGATCCTAAAAAGGATGACTCCTAGGAATATTATAACCAAATTCCAGGACTCCCAGGTCAAAGAGAATATATTTTAAGCAGCCAAAAAGAAACAATTCAAATACTATGGAGTCACAATCAGGATAACACAAGATTTGACACAGTTTTTATGTTAAAGGATCAGAGGGTCCAAAATATATATATTCCAGAGGGCAGAAAAGGAGTTACAACTTCAATGAAGAATCACTTCCCCAACAAAATTGAGCATTAATACTTCGGGGGGAAATTGGTATTCAGTGAAATAAAAGACTTTCAAACAATCCTGATGAAAAGAATGGAAATGTTGATTCTCAAATATAAGTTTCAAGAGAAGCACAAAAGGGTAAACAAGGAGAAAGCAAAAGACATTCAATAAGGTTAAATTGTTTACAAGCCTTTTGGGGAAGTTGATTCTTGTGACTCCCAAGAACTTTATCATTAGAGCATTAGGAGTATAGGTAGAGGACAAGGATGTGAGATGAATTTGGTATAGTTTAAAAAATATAATTAAGGGGAGAGAAAAAGAAATGCAGTGGGAAAAGGAGAAGGGAGAAACAGAGTAGAGGTAGATTATCTCGTAAAAGAAACATGAACAAGCTTTTACAGTGGAGGGGAAGATGGTGAAGGTAGGGAGGGAAGCATTTCCACTCTACTCTCATTGGAATTGGTTCAATAGGGAAGAACATACACAACCAGTTAGGTATAGAAATCTATCTTACTCTACAGGAAAGTAGGAAGGGAATGGGGATAGATAAGAGAAAGAAGAGAGAGCAAATAGGGGCAATTGGTGGTCAGAAAATAAATGGAGAAACAGGTTGGAAAGTAATACACAGTAATCATAATGGTACAAATTTTTTTTTACAAGTCTCTCTTAAAGGCCTCATTTCTTACATATAGAAATGAGTTGGATGTATAAGAATCTAAGCCATTCCCCAACTGATAAATGGTCAAAGGATATACACAGGCAGTTCTTAGACATAGTAATTAAAGCTCTCTATGGTCATGTAAAAAATGTTTTAAATTACTAGTAATTGGAACAATGCAAATTAAAACAACTTTAAGGTACCAACTCACACCTATCAAATTGGCTATTATGACAGAAAAGGAAAATAACAAAATTTGGATTAGATGTGGAAAAATTGAGACACTTATGTCCTGTTGGGGGAGTTGTGACCTAATTCATCCATTCTGAATGGTAATTTGGAACTATACCCAAAGGGCTATAAACAGTACATACTGTTTTATATACATACATACATACATAACATTATTATTGCTGGGTTTGTATCTCAAAGTGATAGGTAAAGGGAGGGGGAAGAAGTACAAAAATATTTAAGCAGCTATTTTGGGGGGGGACAGAGTTGAAAAGTAATTGGGGCACAATTTGGGGTAGAAGTTATAGCATATGATTGTAATGAAATATTGTACTATAAGGAATGATGAGCAGGACGAGTTTGGAGGGACCTGGAAAGACTTGTATGAACTGAAGCAGAATGAAATGAGCAGAACCAGGAGAACACTGTGCACAGTGACAGGAATATTGTATAAGGAATAACTATAAATGACTTAGCTATTCCTAGCAATGCAATGACCCAAAACAATCCCAAAGGACTCATGATAAAGAATGCCATCTGCTTCCAGAGAAGGAACTGATGGAGTCTGAAATCAGACCGAAGCAAACTTTTTTCACTTTCTTAATTTTTTTGTCCGAGTTTCCTTCCACAAAGGGATTAATGTGGTAAAATGTTTGATTGCACATGTTAAATCTATGAGACTGTATGACATCTGGGTGGGTGGTGATAGAGAGAATCTGAGACTCAAAACTTTTTTTAAACGTTGGGAACTGTTTTTATGTGTAATTGAGGGGAAAAATAAAGGCTCTTCTAATTATAATCACAACTTTCAGGATGTTACTAAGAATTATAAAATACATCAATTTCTGTTTCTGTTTAGGTTTGCAATGCCTTGCCCCTAATTCTCACCATTTTTCAAACCCCTACCTGCTCAGCTCCAATCCTATCTCTTCCATATATCTTTTCCTGATGAGCCCAGTATATGGAGAAATCACCTCATTTCCTATGGCCAAGTTTGTACCTTCTGTTTGAGAACTAATTCTGTAATGCATTTTCTATTTTATATTTCTCTCACTATTGCTTTGTAGTTAATACAACTGATTGCATGAATGTAGGCTGGTAACTTGTTATTTAAATTATCATGCCTCGTTTCAACTGGATTATAATAAACAATTTGAAGGCAGGAAGCAATTTTAGATTTTGTAAATCCTACTCTGAACTCAGTAAAGCACTCACTATAAAACCCTTAGTACTCAGTACAGTGCCATGCACCTAGTCAATATATATATTTTTAATCAGCAAAATGCCACCAGCAAGACCTGATTTTACCACCATACTATACTGATTTGCTTTACTGGAAATAACTTTTTAGCTTGCCTGTAGGGTATAATATGAGGCAAGTGAGCAGAAACTAGACCTTTTTTCATGCTCTAAAATTCATATTCAGACCTCTGGTCACTTTAGCCCTTTCTGCTTTCTGAATCTTTCATTCCTACTCTGGTCTCATTTTCTTCATCTTCAGAGTAGGGATCCTGCCATTAATTGGTAAAATGATACCATCCTCCATTTGTTTGTTTGAACCCTTACCTTCTGTCTTAGAATCAATACTGAGCATTGGTTCTAAGACAGAAGAGTGGTTAGGGCTAGGCAAAGGGTGAGGTTAAGTGACTTGCCCAGGGTCACACATACAAGTAAGGAAAGTGCCCGAGTCCAAATCTGAACTCAAGGCCTCCTGTTCCACTGAGCTTCCTAACTGTTCCCTTTAATATTCTTTTTCTCCTCAAATTATTACTTACTTAAGTAGACTATAAACTCCTTAAGGGCAAAAAGGCTTTTTAATTTTTTCTTACTATTCCCATTCCTAACACGTAATAATAGTGAGTCGAGTTGAAAGTCATCACCCTACCCCATGTATAGATTATAGATCCTTTTATCTCCAGTGATCATTTTTTTGAGGACAAGAACTGTTTTTCAGTTTTGCCTTTGTGATCCCAAAATTCTATAGCATATTGGGTTGGAGTGTAGTACTTTCCTAAAGTTCTTTTCAGCATCCAATCCTGCTTCAGTAGGAATTGTCAATACAAATATGCTGCTCAAAAACAAAAAACAAAGAGCAAAATACAGGTAAAATGTTTTTAAGAGTGACAAACTTTGATGCTTTTCAAACTTTTCAAAGTTTCATCTGCAAGGAAACAATCCTCTTAAATAGCCAAATATAAGTTTAGGCTACCTAAAAATTCAGTCCGATTCTCAGCTATGATGACAAATACACTTTGATTACAATGAGCACATTCTACGCTGTTAAGATGAAAGGAGTCTGTGCTAACCTTATTTGTAGGAAAACTTTATTGTACAGAAAACCCAGCAAAGGTTTCCACCTCTACAAATTTTCCCTTGGTTTAAAATAAAGCACTGCATTTAAAAAAAAGCAATTTAGACATATATCTTCCCTAGAAAAATCTTGCTAAAACATGTCTAGCAATTTCATTGATTATACAAAGTACTACACTTAGTGTAATTTAAACCACATTTAAACATTCCAACAGGAATCAAATCACACGGGCAGAACCAAGCATTCTGCTCCTATTACATCTATGTACAAACACATGCAAACACATACAACCTTAAGTGCTCTTCAGGCATAACAGTGCGACACTAATGCCTTCTACTTACAATGCTTATTAAACTAAATTCGGCATATATTAAAGCTCTTTGGAATAAAGACATAGTAATAAGCAAGATGTACTTCATGAAGTCCATAAACTCGTAACATGGATTCGGGATCCTGCTTTTTGTATTTGCTTGGTCACAAAAGAACATCCCTGCTGGTTCTTTTAATTATTCGGAGTCATAGCCCTGTCCAGTTGAGAAGAAGACAAATAAGTCATAAGTTGGAGTTACACGACCCAGTCAGTCCACACTAGGAAAACTATCTAACGGCGAAGCAACCAAACTGGTTAGTTCACTACTGCCGGGGGGCCTTCTGGCAGGAGAGAGGCAAAGAATGTTTTGAAGACAAGCCATGCAGTGCTCATAATGGAAGGACTGCCTCCTTGTTGTCCTTCCAATAAATCCTGGTGGGGAGGAACTAATCCAGGTTCTCCGTCTCCATCAGCATTTTCCTCCTATGAAGACATAATACATAGAAATCATTATAACTGACCAGATGTAAAACTTGTCAGTCACACATCCCATCCCTTCTTCACCTTTAAAATAGCCTCTGCAAGGAAAGGTCTTATTGAAAATTTATGACCTGGAACTTTTCTTCCATGCCTTCCCTCCATAACCAATTTCTTTTGATGGCAGTGCCCATCAGGAGCTCGATGTCAGAGACTGTGTTATTTAGAATTTCTGGTGCTCTATTTAGAGTTATTTGGGACTCATTTGAGCTTTAATGACAAACTTCCTGTGGACACTTGGAAAACTACATTTCCCATGGTCCAACGGGTTGCCTGTTTTGGATGACATCTTCAAGGCAAAGCACGTCTTTAAATATTGGGAAGTCAGTTTTGACTTCCTCTTTGCTACCTGAGCACGCTCCCAGGGAAACGTAGAGAGGATTAAGGAAGGTACGAAATAAATGTAATGGTGGAGGCAGGATTTTGAAATAGCCAGGCGTGTAGTCTGATTTTATTCTATCAACATGGGCCTAAAGAAAATATTACTTTTCTTCATAATATCAGCCTTTATCATTTTTAATCGTTACAAGACCAATACTACAATTTATAGTTTAAACAATTACTGAACTATCAAATTGCAGGCTTGCTCAAAGACTGGTTGGTTTTAGGTTCTGAATGGCATGCTAATTTGAAAACCTATCTTTAAGTTTGATATAGTCCCCTTTTAAGAAATTCAAGTGTACGAAAACCCACAATCACAAAAAAGAATTAAAACTGGGAGGTGATTATTCATATTATAGTAACAAGATTCTTTTGTCATACATTTAAAATAACCTCCAAAGATCAGTTTCCAAAGATCGTGTCCAGAAACACATATCTATTAATAACGTGAGATATAACTATGTATCTGAAATCCTTAAATGAAAAGAATCATTCTAGAGTGTTAGTATTTGTGACATAGTTTGTTATGTTATTTAGTTATTTCAGTTATGTCTGACTCTTTGCGACCCCATTTAGGATTTTCTTGGCAAAGATACTGGAGTACTTTATCCTTTCCTTTTCCAGTTAATTTTCAGATGAAGAAGCTGAGGCAAACAGGGTTAAGTGACTGGCCCAGGATCATACAGTTAGCTGGATCTGAAAGGTCTTCCTGACTCTGGGCCTGGTGGCTCTATCCATCTTTGCACCCCCCCCCCAGCTGCCATGTATGCTATTATGGCATACCTAAAAAGCTCAAAACAGGGATATCTTTACTTATGTAAAAATGCAAATTATCACTTGTCAAAAATAAATGATGGATCTTTGGCTTATACTGATTTAAATATGTCACTGCTAATTCATTAAATCACCCATTAAATATTTTACTGAGTTCTTATCCTGTACTAAAGTAGGAGAGCAATAATAACAGCAGCTCATATTTATGACAATAATTCCTCCCTTTAGGATAGTTAAACACCTAATAAATAGATAATAGACTTTATTATTGAAGAAAACAAACTTCAAACTGATTGTAATTCAGTGACTCCCAAAGTGGGCGCTACCATCCCCTGGTGGGTGCTGCAGCGATCCAGGGGGGTTGGTGATGGCTACAGGTGCATTTATCTTTCCTATTAACTGCTATTAAAATTTAAAAATAATTAATTTCCAGGGGGCTAAGTAATATTTTTTCTGAAAAGGGGGAAGTAGGCCAAAAAAGTTTGGGAACCACTGGATTATATCATTCTATATGGTTAAGTTGATGGAAACCAAAGGTGAAGAGATTTCAATGCTTTACAATTTCATTGCTAGTTGTTTATTTGTAACTCAATACATGTGATAACATACCTGTAAATTATTGTTTGGGTCTTGATTAATGGCTACTCGAGGAGGCATATTGTTTGGGACATTTGGAATTGGTCTTTGTCTAAATGGAAACCACCCAACATGATGCCTTAAAAAAAAAAAAAAAAAGAACATAAATGTAATCTTAGATGAAATGCCATAAAAACATTGAAGTGCATTTTAGATTTTTTCATTTAAAAGAAGATTACTCATAGGCTAAAACTGGAAACAAGGCAGACATTGTCTTAAATATACTATTTACTGAAAATTAACACAATCTCTGTATTTTTCAATGTGATCATATTCTTGTGGCCTATAAACAAACCATAGGCACCTTGTCAAAAGAACATGAGAAAATTTTAGCAGTTTTGCTAGAACGTTCAAAGTGCTCATATTAAAAATGTAGAATAAAACTGATTTTCACAACCAAGCTACACATTTCTTCATTGCATACTTGTCCTGTAATAATAATTCACTCATATTTATAAATTGCCTTAAAGTTAACCAAGTGCTTTTTTCATAACAGTTCTGTGAAGTAGGCAGGATCAATGTTACTGTCTCCTTTTTACAGAGGAGGAAACTGAGTAAGGTTCAGAAAGGTTAAGAATCTCACTCATGGTCAATCAGCTAGCCAGTATGTTGGAGCCAGTGATAGGAACCCAAATCACCTACTCTCAGTACAATATTCTACAGTTTATGCCTGAGCACTAGAAGAATGATGGAAAGTTAAAAATATTATTTAATTATCTCTAGGATCAATAAAAGGTTCTCTATTTGTCATTAAGAAAATATTATTCAAACACAGCCCCTAGGAAAATGACCAACACCAGCCTAGAAGGAATCAAAACTTCACTTGGTTGGAGTCATTCTCTGTGTGTGTGTGTGTGTGTGTGTATATATTTAAAAATATATATATTTTTGTATTAAGAGAAAGTCTACTTACAGATACATAACAAGTGTGGCACCCATGACCATGAGGAATCTGCTCAGAGAGGAGTAGAAATAAAGGATGCTAAGGAAGACAGAGAATGTAGTTGCTGAATATATCCAATCCAACCAGTCACGATTCATCTCATCATCCTCTTCTACAAGAGGACCACCTTGTGCATTCATCCGCAAATTCTGATTGGCTCCTGGATTAACAACCACTTGAGCAACAGCATTCTGATTGCCAGGCTGGTTTTCAGCAGGAAACTGATTGTGAATAGGCGCCGGAGTTGCCGTGGAGACTACAGGTATTTCTTGTGCACTTGGTGTTGATGTGAAGGCCCCAGAAGCAGCAGTAGCTGCTAAACTGAAATAAAGGTTTAGATTTAGAGATAATTCTGGCCATAAATGGCACTTAAACATTTGCTGAATGAAGTTCCTGTCTTCTAAGTTTCTAAAATTCTCTGCTAAGAATTTTATAATTAATGCACACTTTATTTTTCCATAATTAAGGCTACACATGAACTTTACTATTAAGCTTGATGTTGATCAAAATAGAAATTAGAGTAAAATCCCAAACTGGCTACTGCTAGACTTCAACATTGAGCTTATTAGTAAACAAGTTATATGTTTATATAATATACTTGCATATATACATGTAAATATAAAATCAGAGGTGTCAAACTTAAGCCCACTCCTAACTATGGAGGAGTCAGATTAAAATGTTATTTGGAAATGTTTAACAAAATAAAAATACAATCCAAAATAGAAAATGTCAAGTTGTGGTTTTCTAAGTCAATGTATGGCCTGCAGAGACCATTTCTATTTGCACCTGACACCACTGATGTAAATGAACCCCAAAACTTGTAGAACTAATTTTAAAACACAGAATCCATTTATACATATAAGTAAACTAATACTTAGCCAATGAAATAAGTTCAGTTCTTACATCTTTATCTTCTAAGGTTTGTACTGTTACTTTACATACATTCGTTTTCTTATACAAATGAAGAAGTGGTCACATAACTAGTTTTAGAAGCAGGATAGGAATCTAGCTGTGTCTCTCTAGACTGAGTCCACCACTTTTCATACAATACAATCCATTCTGGAAATAAGCCAAATTCCCCAGCCTTATTTAAATGGCAAAGCACGAGGAAACATGGAGCCCAGACAGATGAGACGTGATTTCAAATCTTGCCTCTAATTCTTACTAGGTATGTGACCACAGCAAGTCACTGAGCCAGTCACTGAATTTCAGGCAACTCCTTAATACTATAAAATTATAGATAAGCTATAATGATCTGGTTGGTAGATGGAGATCCTATGCTGAAAAAAACAAACAATCCAAAAACAAAAAACAAAAAGCCAGCAAACAGCTCTTTGATTTATTGACACTGTGAGGCTCCATTATGGTTTTAGAGATGAAAATATTCTACCATTACGTTTCAGTATTTATTGCTAGCTGATTAAAAAAGCACTAAAGGATCTTGGAATAAACAACATTCAAGAGATCTTTTTCTCACATTACATTCCTCTTACATATACGTCCACATGTATCTTCATATCACACAACCTGAGGTCTCATTTACAGTCTGTCTAAAAATTTTCATCTTTGTAACGATGCAAATATATGAACTCCGAAAACAGTATCACTACATGGCTAATTCCATTAGTTCTTTGAGGTGAAGAAATAAGTAAAAATACTTACTATTGCATGTAATATTGCCTGGCATAAATCTGTTGGAACCAGGAGAGCTGTAGCCAACCATAGGTAGCATAGCCTGAAAAGCCAGGACCCACACCTTGGAAGGTCTGTTGAATTGCTTCCATTCTATTTTGGAAATAAAAAAAAGATAATTTTAGTTTTACTTATTGTAAATAAGTAAAAGTAAGGCTCTTACACTATAGCTAGAGGAATTCAAGTTAGATTAAAGAGTCTATCTTAGTAACTTACACATAGTAGAACCTACTCATATATTTAACAGATGGAAGAATTAAAATTTTTAAATAGAATAAACTGGCAAGAGTCAGAGAAAAGAACTGACTAGATTATCTTCCAAGGCTCCATTTCTTTACAAATCTCTATGTGTCATGATTACAGTCTATACATAGCAGATTAATTCCCTTTTCCCTTCACTCTTTCATTATAGAAAATATGCAAAGGCTATGTCAATAGAACATCCACCACCCAAAAGTTTCAAATTCATACTTTATCAGTATCTATACTATAGCTATGTCAATATCTCATTCTCTTTATTTATTTCTACACAACATATTTAATAGGCAGAGGCTACTGGAGGGAATCCATACTGTTTTTGATGATGTTTCCATAAAGTGAACCGTTTAAAAAAAGCTATCTAGAGAACTACAAAAGTTCTGTTTCAGCCTTACTAGTGGAATGGCAATCTGCTGCCTAATTCAATTTAAAAGGTAAATAAACACTGAAAATTTTTTCCCCTTTCCACATTGCAAGAAAAACTTTCCAGAAATAAATACGGCATATTTCAGATTCTCATGATTATTATTTAACCTTTAGTGGATTGCTTTATAATTACATTTGAACCAAAAAACCATTTGAAGCCTTATAGATCTTGTATAAATGACAAAAGAACAAAAACTAACAAGTCCCTAATTCTATGCAAAGAGCTTGGTCACATGCTTGCCCACTGGTCCATCCAGAGAGAGAGAGAACACAAAATGTATTTAAAAAAACAACAACAACAACAAAAAAAAACGCCTACTCAACCAAAATCCAAATCATCCCTGTCACGTTCTATGATAACATGAAAAGAGGTTTGAATTTTAAGAGTGAAGTAAACATAACAGAAGAGGTTTTTGATGTAAATTTATAATAAAATCAGATTTTGCCCACCATCAAGATTAAGGTACTCTTTTCTCTCCCAGAACTCATTGGTTTGTAACCTATTTTATTTTCTTCCTCTTATGTTTAATAGATGTCCCATCCAGTTCTATGTTCTATTACAGTTGCAACTAGAAAGGAGGACACATAGTTTATTTTCTTATATTTTTTTACTCTACAATTCTCAGGTTTCAAAAAAATTTGAGAACAATATCACTTTTCCCTTTCTATTAAATTATCACTCCCTGGTTGGATGTAATATGCATGGCACAAAATTAGGGTGTCACAGTGGCTTCCCAATATTTCATTCTAATAATTCAATTAATAATCTAGCCAACTTATTCCTCTTAAGAATAGCATCAAAAGGCAAATGAATTCAAGGACAACCAAGTTTAATTTGAAAAGAATAGAACTGCTCAAATTATTTCTATATTCAAAGTCAATAATGCATTGAGAGAGGCAAATTAATAGCTTAATTTCCCCCAAAGCTTAAAAATGGAGCTCAACTATCAAAATAAAGCAAAATTGATAAATGATAAATTCTTGGTAAAGGATCTTTCCAAATTTGTGTGTACTTCACTTTATGTGGCAAATGTACTCCTGAAGTTATATGTATGTAAAATATTTGTGAAATATTAGGTAACTAGAAATGATCATTCCTTCTTAAAGCGGGGGCTCCTAACAGATTTAAAAATTACATTTTTATTTTCACTGAAAATATTTAACTGAAATTAAACATTTTCTTCAATTCAATTATGAATGTAGACCCACAGATAATGAGAAGTATTCCCTAATAAGGGGGGGGTGCAAGACATAAAGGGACCCCAAAATAAAGAAACCCTTTGCAAAACATTCTTTATCCAAGTTGTCACCCTTGTCAGACTTGTATAGTGTTTTCTTAATTTATTAGTGATTGGTCTGTTTAAATGATTGGGTATTTGAAAAAATAATTTGTGTTTAAAGAGTACACTCACCTTGAATTATTTTCCCATGCAAATGGAGAAGGATTGTGAAGAACATCCCTTTGCCTTAATCCATCACTTGAGGAATCCATAGAAGAAGATTGGTCTTGATTCAGTGCAGTAGGCTGCTCACTGGGCTCAGAAATCTAAATAGCACCAATATAAATACTGGAAGTTTAATTCAGAACAATGAAGCTGATGCAATATTAAGAAATACAGCTTAGAATGGTTTGGGGTTTTTTTGGGGGGAAGGGCTCACAAATATTTCTTGAGTTTGTGATTTTCCTTTCTACAACTGAACTTAAATTGTTTATCAAAATGAATCTCAGTTGAAAATGACATGACTTTTCAACTAATTTCTCCTTATACACACAGAAAGGCACCATAACGTCATGGAAAGAGTACCAGACTTGGAGGTGTTAGACATCTTGAATTTGTATTTTGGTTTTGACATTTTACTAGTTATTGGTTCTAGATAAATTCAGTCATTTAACCTCTGAGACTTAAATTTCTTCATTTGTAATTTAAAAAAATTAACATCTATAACTACCTATTCCCTTCACTGATTGTTATAAGAAAAGTTTTTTGCAAAATAAATTATTGCATCATTGAAGTTTTAATATTTTAAAATGCAACTGGAAGTTGTTAAATGCAGAGCTTTGTCTATAGTTATTAAATAGCTTATATATATATATATATATGTATGTATTTATATATATATTAAACCCTTACCTTCCATCTTCGAATCAATACTGGGTATTGGTTCTAAGGCAGAAGAGCGGTAAGGGCTAGGCAATGGGGGTCAAGTGACTTGCCCAGGGTCACACAGCTGGGAAGTGTCTGAGGCCAGATTTGAACCCAGGACCTCCCATCTCTGGGCCTGGCTCTCAATCGACTGAGCCACCCGTGAGCTGCCCCCAGCTTATACTTTTTAAATATAAACAATTTTGATTTCACTCAGGCTAACAGAAGGCCTTAACTAAAAGGTCATAAAAAAATCTTTGAGAATAATGAGAATACATTGGATATTATTTGGTTCAATTCTTTCATTTTAGAGGTGAGAAAACTTAGGTTTATTGGTAAGAACATTTTCTAATGATACAGTGTGTCTTTAGTATAATTGTGTAAGATAAAGGATAATTCCAAATGAAATCCAAAACAATTATTTCTTGTATTTCATCTACCAAGTTCATCTATACAATACAGTCAGAATTCCTGGAACACTGGGGTCTTATATATGGTTGTACTTCTTTTTTTTTTTAAACCCTTACCTTCTGTCTTGGAGTCAATACTGTGTATTGGTTCCAAGGCAGAAGAGTGGTATGGGTTTATGGTTGTACTTCTTATTTAACTATATAATAAAAAACTTAGATTTTTATTTCTGAGAACAATTATTTTTGAAATGAAAATACAGTGATATTTCTTGGGATATTATACTAACTGCATGCTTTTGAGTCTAACCATCTATAATCTATAAATATTTTGTTTTTCCTACCCAACTGAAAATTATATTCCATGTTCATATAGCAATGCCAAGGAAAAAAGTCTGCAAAAGCTATAGTTAATTATCTTCTATCAAAAGTTGAACACTATGCCTATCATACCTTAAAAAAGGCCTACATGCAACAAAAACATCTAATAAAAGCTCTGCTAGACCACAACTTTGCTTATGCATGTGTGTATAGATCAAATTATGTCCCTTATACATATTAACTGCTTTCTTTCCTACTGATACCTGAGTATTAATTTTATACTTTCAATTTATTTATTTATCTGTTTGTTTTTAAACCCTTACCTTCTGTCTTGGAGTCAATACTGTGTAAGGCTCCAAGGCAGAAGAGCGGTAAGGGCTAGGTGATGGGGGTAAGTGACTTGTGCAGCAGGGTCACACAGCTGGGAAGTGTCTGAGGCCAGATTTGAACCCAGGACCTCTCATCTCTAGGACTGGCTCTTAATCCACTGAGCTACCCCAGCTGCCCCCTCAATTTATTATTTTTAAGCAACTGTTTCTAACTTCTGATCTTTCTTGGGAAAAAGGAAAAAAGGACACAAAACAACTAAAAAATTGGGAATTTGGAAGTTGAAATTCAACCGCTTTTCCCTCAAGAGTCTGGTTGACATCTTTCAGAACAATACTAAAAACTAGACATACCTTTTCTGGCATTTTTGAAGGATTTCTTATACTGCAAACCAAATGAAGAACATGCCGTTTCTCATTCTGAAATTAAAAATATGTAAATAAGGTATCTGTAAACTGAACTGAATTTGATAACTATTTCGAGTAAATTCAAAAGTTAATATATAAGTAACATACCTTAGGTAGTATATCTCTGAGAAAAAGGTGATCTAACAGCAGCTTTCCTGAATAAATTAATCTCTGGTCCTCTTCTCGCTTATTGAGAGAACAGAATGGAAACCACAAATCAGTATTTAATTGTGACAGATCAGTTCCTAAATACTGAACAATCTCCTCTGCATAAGGATGTTGGATATGCTCAACTCAAAAGGTTCTGCTTTAATATCCATAAAAATATTAATTTAGAAAGTATACTCAGCTAATTAGTTCTCACTGGTCAATACAAAATGCTTTCCACTCTTATCCTGCCACTGATAAAGTGTAGTTGAATTTGGAACTTCTCCCAGGAAATATTATAACCACTACATTTCACTCAACAAAACAAAATCTGAATTGAGTTTTTAAGAATATGGTTGTAAACTTAATTCTTTGCAAAAAACCAGTAGGACTATATAACATAGCTCTATGAATCATTTTAGCCCCAGTTAGAAGAAACTTCCAAATAACACTTAAAAGAAACTTATACTTAGTCCAATGAAATGTGTGTATCTGTGTGTACACACACACACACACACACACATACACACACATACACAGAGCTTCCTAAATTGGCCTCATATAAATCCTGCTCATAGCTATTAGTCCTTACATAAAAGAGGTCAAATAATGTTTAACAAAATAAAACAAAACAACATATGAATTGTATTTTTAAATGTGATGTTTAATACTAATTGATATAAAACCCTCAAAGAAGGAAAATAGCTCCCCCAAATTCTTAAATGAAGCTAATACTCTTTTCCCTAAAAACCTGCAATCTCCTTGGTAAGGCTGACCTCATCTTACCATATATATGACCTCTCAGGGTCTCAATTTCCTCATCTGTAAAATAAAAGGGTTGGACTAGATGAACTCTCTAGTCCTTTACAAATCTAAATCCATAGGGTCATAATTTTGCATTTTTATTCTTCTTATTTGGTATTGATTTTGATGTTTGCTCTAATCTTAAATCTTTTATACAATCTACAAAAGTTTTTGTTTGATCTCTCAGTTCTTCTTCCAAAACCAAAGTTTCCAACTTATTTTTTTGCTGTATCCCAGTGATTAGCTATGCTTTTATTATTACTGAGATAATTTAATTTATATGCTGAATTTAGAGGGAGAACTTTATCAAGTTCATTGGATTTCTCTACCTTCTCAGTTCTTTCAATAGATGTTGGTGAACAAGTTGAAGTTTATCTTCATGAAGGACTTTTTTGTAAGTTTTTATCAAGAATCTGTAATATTAGGTGACCAATATTCCATGAAATGATGTTTTTTGTCGTCTTTGGATGAGCACTAAAACCAACTCCATCAATTTATTTATTTCTCCAGTGAAAGCCATTCTTCTATTTAACTGCAATTTCCTTTTGTCTTCTGGTTTTATTTTTAAGGAGAATGTCAAGATTGATACAATTAATTTTAGTGGTGTTTTTCTTTAGTCATCAATCAAGGATCTCCTCTTTTTCAGCATATCAATGGCTAAGTTAGAACCTATAAATTTATAAAAATTGTAATTAAGATTCTTCTACCCTCCCTCCCTTTTTATATGCCACTCTAAATATGAAAACAGGCCTCAGAAAACTGAGCACCATTTTGAATGTTTATGTTTTATAGTCTACCATGGCCAAAGAATTTCTCATCAAATAGTCAGCCTCCTGGGAATGAAATGAGTCTCTTGAGTGGCTGAACTGCTCCAGAAAGCTGATACAATATGTTGCTGGGACTCTACTGTAAGCCTTTCCTGGCAAAAGATTGTGTTTTGTTGACTAAGCCTTCAAGAACCCAGAGTCACCTAAGCAATACAATAGTAGTTTCAGGCGTTTGTATAAGCTTGAAAGTGCCAATAAATATCAGTACAACACAGTGACTGACATAGAGTAAGGGCTTAATAAATGCTTGCGTTGTCTTACGTAAAATAGTAGGTATGACTCTAGGTCACTAACTTACATATTCAACAGTCACAAAATCAAGTGATTTTTTACAAAATACAAAATGGCAAAACAATGGATTGAACAATAAGCAAAACTAAATCCTGAAAAAGGCTGGAAAAAAGAGCAACTATTAAAGTAAAGTAAAAATAACTACCCAGATGTTCATAAATTTCAGAAAGCTTACTTCTTTATTCTTAACTTTAAATAAAATTGAATTGTGTTGAGCAGTAAGAGTTTCTAAAAGAGATATTCTGAAATCCTTTCCTTCCATCGGTTCTTTTTGCTCTCTAGAATAAGAATTATGTAATTGGAAGCAAGCATTACTATTGCCTATTACATAAGGCCAGGGGTAAATAAACAAAGGCATACAAGATCACGTGGGGAAGGAAAGGTTTCAGATAAAAGGCAAAGTTGACAACACTTTAATAACCCAAGCAAGAAATGGCACTGCCCTTCTGACACAAAAGTCTAATTGCTTCAGAAAGACTCTAAATAACTACCTAAACTAGAAAACACTATTTAGGTCCACTGTAACTGGAATTAGAAAATAGGAGAAAGAAAGGTCGGAAGAAGAGCACAAAACTTAAGCTAGGACTCTCCCAGTAAGGGTACACGCTAGATTGTCAGAATATCAACACAGAGAAAGATCAAGACAAGTCACAGGGTTAACAACAAAAAGGATATGGAGGGGGCAGCTGGGTAGCTCAGTGGATTCAGAGGTAGGCCTAGAGCTGGGAGATCCTAGGTTCAAATCTGGATTCAGACACTTCCTAGATGTGTGACCCTGGGCAAGTCACTTAACCTCTATTGCCCAGCCCTTACTACTACTCTTCTGCCTTAGAACCAAGCATAGTATTGATTCGAAGACAGAAGGTAAGGTATTCTAAAAAAGAAAAAAAAAAAAAAGGATATGGAGATCTGCCCATTGTCTGTCTAAAAATTTACAAAATATGTACCAGTTGACACGAATAACATTAAGAAACTTCAAAATTTTTAGAAGAAATTAGGTTGAAGACGTTAGAGAACATCTAGCCACCTCTTTAATTAAGGAAGAAACTGAGGTCGGAGGGGTGTGACACTCAAGGTCAGCCATGGGCAGAACTGGAAAGAGAAAACCCAAATTCCTTAACTCCCTATTCCCTTCTCCATCCCTCCCTCCCCCCACCACCCAAGATTGTTTTCGTTCCTTGGAAATGGAACAGGGAAAGAACTGGGCTGTAGAAAGGCGGACAAGATGGGCTGAGGCTGATGGGAAGATGAAGAACTAGAGCGAGAGGTGGATTGGGTGGATGGAGAGTCAGGAGAAGGAGGAAAAGAAAGCCTAGATAGGAACGACTGCTGGGTAAAGGAGGAAGTGGCATGGGAGGACCCCTGGAGGAGGGTTGGAGGGAAGCGGTCGAAAATGAGGAGAAGTGGAAGAGCAGTTAGGGGAAATGGATTAGAGATGGAAGAGAAAAGGGGGCGGCGAGAAAGGTGGGCGGCAAGGGAGAATCCTGATGAGAAAACAGACTGGGAATTTTGGGAAGACAGAGGAGGGAGAGCTGGGGGTGAGGAAGTGAGGTGATATAGAGAGAAAGGCAGCTAGGAAGCAGTAGAGAGGAAGGAGGAAAGGGAATTGGTGGCAAAGGACTAGAGGATCAAGGGGCAGTTGGTGAGAAGTGGAAGGGAGGGAGGAAGAGAAGGGCTGGGGGTGGGGGAAGACTGCGAAGAGGAAAGTCTGCAGAAACAGGTGACAGCTGCCGGAGAAACGGGGAGAGGCCTACCCAACCTCTACGGCTTCCCCCGCCTCCCCCTTAGCTCTAAATCGCCCCCGAAGAAAGCGAAGAGGCCAGGCTGGCCTGCGGGGAGCGCAGGGAAAGAAGCAGGGCCACATCCGCTGGCCTCACCGGTCGCTCGGGATAGACGCGGCTCAGGTGAGCCTTGAGGCGGCCCACGCTCCAGTTCAGGTCCCCACTCAGCTCCAGGTCCCGGTGCCGTTGGTTGGGGCTCTTCACCAAAAGGGTCACGGTCACGGACTCGGGCTCAGGCTCGGTCTCCATGTCTTCTGGCTTCTCTAGGTTTGGCTCTGTTCTGCTCGGCTCGCAGAGGCCTGACCAGACTAGACAGTCTAGAGGGCGGTGCCGGTGCCGCAGCCACTGCTCCCACCCCCGCACGGGACGCAAACAGCCACCCCTGCGACAGTTCCCTAGTCTGGTGCGCGCGACCCCAACCCAGCCGTCTTTTATGGGCAGCCCCTCCCCACCTCTGCGAACGAATACGCTGGATACACTGTGGCCGATGCTTATTGGCTACAGCCGAGGGTCAGCCCCAACGTGGCCCAATCGGAGCCCGGATCCACGAATGGGGAAGAGAAAATAGATTGCTGTGTATAGCTGCTGGATCAAGTAGGGCGGAGCCGGGGAGAAACGCTGAGGACAGACTGATGCAAGAGACTAGAGTTGCGTCACCCCGAAGCTCTGTGAGGCTGGGACTGGGACTTGGGGCTCAGAGACGTTGGGGCGGCCTTTCCTTGAACCGCATCTCACCAGGGGGCCGAGCTGTGAAGTGACCATGGTCAGTGTCCCATCTTGGCACGGTCTCGAAATCTCTTTAAATTGTTTCGTCACAATGCACTCCCCTATCCTGCCAGGCCCCTGACCACCGATTCCCCCGCTAGATTCTAACTTGCCTCGTCATTTCAAGCCCCTTCTGAGTTTTGGCAAGTTTCCCCAGATATTCATAGAGCATTTTTATCTAGCACTCTCCTTTTACCCTCTAGTTTCTTACCTTCTAGTATACGTTATCTCGTGTAGATAGATGTTAGTTAGCTCTTGTGTCTTCGTTGTCTTTGTATCCCTAGAGCCCTGCCCGTGCCTTACACATAGTTGGTCCTTAATAAACGTTTATGACGTCAGATTGAACTTGGTGGCTCAGCCCACACACCTTCATGGGCCAGCATGTCAGAAATGACAAATGCTCTCTCTCTCTTAAACCCTTAAGTCATAGAATACGAGAATTTAGACCTTAGAAGAATCTTAAAGCTCATCTCATTTCAGAATCAGAAAACGAGGTTCAGAGAGGAGACATGACTTGGTCAAAGCTGCTGGAGTTAAGTGGGGTGACCATGAAGCACCCTGTATTTAGTTGCAAACCCAGCCTTTGTCATTTATTACCTGTGTGACCCTGGCATATCATTCAGCCTTCCTGGGCTTCACAGCTCTCTCACCTGTAAAATGAGTCTGATGTGTCTTGCCTACCTAGCTACCTGTTTACGTATCTGCTTATATACCTACCTACCCTACCTATCTTTCTAGCCTCTATAATCTTCAGTTTCCTCATCTGTAAAATGAAAGCATTGTATTCAATGACCTTGAAGATCTCTGCCAGTTCAAAATCTATTCTTTTATGAATCCCACTACAACTTACTACCCTAATTGTCTTAGATAAAGGCTTCTAGTTGGATAGAGTGACAGACCTGGAGTCAGAGAGATTCTTCCATGTGATTTTGAATCCAGCCTCAGACACTTTACTAGCTGAGTGACCTTGGACAAGTCACTTAACCTCATTTACTTCAGTTTCCTAGTCTGTAAAATGAGTTAGAGAAGGAAGTGACAAATTCCTCTGATATCTTTGCTAAGAAAATTCAAAATGATATCAGAAAAAAATCAGATAAGACTGAATTACAAAATACCTTAGATAAATTAAAAAAAAAAAAAAAGAATGTGATGGACCAGATGACCTCCAAAGTCCTTATGGCAGAGTTGTGATTCAAATCCATGTTACAGATTTCAAAGAAATGCATGCTTTCTACCCATCTGAAAGATCTTATCCTAGGAATACCATTCTTTGAAGCAGGAATTCTTAATCTTTTTTGCATCATGGACCTACTTGGCAGGCTTAGAAAGTCTCAATCATATTTTTAAACACATAAAATACATAAGATTACAAGGGAAATAAATATATTGAAATACAGTTATCAAAATATTTGTGAAACAAATTTACTTTCCTCAGAGTAAGACCCTCTGATTTTAAAGATCCTCCAACAAGGTGATTTCCTCCAATCAGCTATCAAATCGGGGTTCCTAAAGCACAGATCTGAGGGTGTTACCACCTTGCTCAAGACTCTTTAGTACAAAATACACACTCCTCTGTTCAGAATTTAAAGCTCTTCACAATATGGCCACAGTCTACTTTTCTGGGCTTATTTCACTTGACTTCCCATCAAGTATTCTACATTCCAGTAAAACTGGACTGTACTCAACATTCCATGTCCTGATTTACTGCCTTTGCATAGCTTTCCCCCTGCCTTGGAATGCACTCTTTTTCTCACCTCCACCTCTCTGAATTTTTTAACTCCCCTCAAAACTCAGTTCAAATGCCACCTCCTAAAATTAAGCCCCCCCATGTTTTTTTTTTCTTATCAGACTTGTGATTATATTGGTATTAAGAACTCCCAGATAAGGAAAATCCTTCTATCTGTGCAGATCTGCTCTGTAATTTATAGTCAAAAATATCTTTAAGAGTATTAGAGTATCTGATTTGCTCTGGATTATACAACCAGTATGTGTTAGATATAACCACTTAACCCAAAACTTCTTGACTCAAAGGCTGCATCCATTTCTAGTATACTAACCTACCTCTCATTACTTTGTATTTTGTATTTACTACTCCATTTTTGCAGACTTTGTTCTTGCTCCTATCTCCTTTACATATAAGCTCCTTGAGGACAAAGACTTTTATCACTGCATCCCAATAATAAGTCATAGTACCTGGCATTCAATACATTATTGGGAGTGAATGAGAAGCTACAGTCACTTTGGAGCTATGGATGTTTTTGATGAATCCTGACATAACCTTTACAGGATAGAAGAAAGGGAAATGGAAAAATATTAGGGGAAAATTCATTTATTTTTAGATATTAAGAATAGTGTCATAATTTTTAGAACTGGGAAGGACCTAGAATGCCATAGTAAACCTTAAAATCCCACCAGAAAAAAATGCAAGATCTTGAATGCATGCAATCTCCAAAGTTCCAATGTTGGCACTTGGTTTTCTAATAGAATTGATAGAAACTTTATCAAGAGACAAAAAAGGAGTGATGGCAGGAGAATGAACAAGAAGATAGCAATAGGAGAGCAAGGCCAAAGGTCCAGAATCACAGGGTTAAAGGATTAAGATTTGATTGGAGATTCTGAGATGATCAGTTTCAGATCTCATTGTTTACATATACATGGACTATATTCATATGTTCACCGGGGAAACACTGAATGAGAGCCCAAGTAAAGAGTGATTTTTAAGATTCAATACATAGCTTGAACACAGTTCATGTAAACCCAGAGTTGGGGTTCTGGAGAAGTGTTAAATAAAGATGAGAAAATGAGCACACGAACAGTTGTGCCTTTCTCTAGGACTCACAGGTAATAAGTAGCAGAGCCAAGATTCAAACCCATGCCTTTGTACGTATTCCAAATTAAATGTTTTTTCCTGGGTCTAAGCCAATTAAATGGTAAACTCCTCATGGAATCATTTGTGGCATATTGCTTTGATCACTTTACAAACAAGGCTTCAGAACCTTTATCCCTACCTCCCTCTTAATACACTAATATTTTTCCCTAGGACATAATATCTTATTATTTTCTTGGAAATATGGGCAAGTTCCTCTAATCTGTTTCTCAGAATATTTCAACAAAGCTCAAAATGACCACAGGTAACTATAGTAATTTTTAAAATTCTTTATCCAACTCGTGTAGTTCTTGTTTCCAAAGTCAACATTTGGGGACAGATAGATTGCTCAGGGGATAGAGTCAGGCCTGGAGATGAGAAGTCCTGGTTTCGAATATGATCTCAGACACTTCCTAGTTGTGTGACCCTAGAAAACTAACTTAACCTCAGTTGCCTAGCCCTTACCACTTTTCTTCATTGGAACTAATACTTAGCATTTATTCTAATACAGAAGATGAGGGTTTAAAAAAAAAGAACATCTTTTCTAAGAGTACTGTCAGTGGTAAATCAGTTCAGTCAGTCAATAAACATTTATTAAACACCTACTATATGCCAAACACTGGAGAAATGTTAGAATTATTGTGGGGAGAAAGACAGTGAGAAAATGAAGAGAAAGAGTAATGGCCTAGAACCAAAGGATTGTAGATTTAGAACTGGAAAGATTCTCATTGGGCATGTTTTAGATATACTCTGTCCACAGCAGTTGATCCAAAACAGATATTCCATTCAACCAGGTACCCAAGAGTTCTAGGCATAGCAACGCCTCCTGGACTACCCTCTGGACCCCTGGAAGTGAAACTGCTTCCAGGCTTGACCCAATAGTCACCATTAAGGGAAGCAAACATTTTGAAGATGAGACCTAGCAGCCACAACTCCTGAATAACCAGAAATAAAAGTTTCTTCCATCCAAGTCCTTGAGGTTATCATAAGTCTCAAATTCTAAAAGGTATAAAGTTGGGGAGGAGAAGCTGTTACCCTATTTAATGTGAAAATGGAGGACTTGGACTTAAAAAAAAACAAAAACCTTTCTGTTTTAGAATCAAAACTGTACATTCATTCCAAGCAGAAAAGCAATAAGGGCTAGGCAATGGGGGTTAAGTGACTTGCCAGGTTCACACACCTAAGAAGTCTCAGAGGCCAGTTTTGAACCAAGGACCTCCCATTTCCAGGCCTGGGTCTCTATCCACCAAGCCACCTACTTGGCCCTGGACTTGGACTTTTCAGTTCAAACAACTAGGCAAAGGGGAAAATACATAATAAATCTGGAAGGAGTGAAATTGGATAAGATCAGATGATACCACAAAAGAAATAAATTGATTTTCATTAAAGAACTAGACGCACTTTGAGATTGTTATATATTCTAGCCTTCTATCCTTTTAAGCCCCAGATATTTCTGGCAAGAGATTCTAGAAACAAGCCAGTCCAGTACTGGTTTAGAATTGACTTCAGGATCAGGGAGAGAGTTCTCTTTCTCCTTTCTCATCAGTCTCAACATTGGACAATTGTATGAATTTTGAAAGGTGAGAAAATTTGGCTGATTGAAGGGCTGGAGGGTGGAATACCACACTCTCAACACCTTCCTCTACTGACTGCGGAAACTGAACTCAGATCATTCCATTTCATAACTGCTGTCCTGCCTGGCTTCAACTCTTTGGAACAAGATGCACCTATGTCAAATACCACCATTTTTCTTTCTTCCTTTTATGTATAGTTTTCCTCAATTAGATTGTAAGCTCCTTGAAGACAGGGTCTGTTTTTATTCATTGTATCCCTAGCACTAAATAGAGTACCTAGGTAGGATACAGTATATGCTTAATAAATGTTTATTGAATTCGTTTGGCTCTCAAGACTCTACAAAGACTCTAATTCATCAAGCTCATCATAGAGTTACATGTAAGGGGCACTTTATTTGTACTTCTCAAAAGGAAAAAAGAACTTCAAGTGACAAGTTGCTATGAGTTATCCTTTGGCTACCTACATATGTTCTCTAATTTTGATTCTAGACTGCCTAAGCACCTTGAATGTTGAATATTTTACCCTGGTTTGGGGGAATGTTTAGTACCAACTATTCTTATTACATAACTTTCATAAATATCCATTCCTAAAAGCTAATTCATCCTGGCTATCTAATCAATGGAGACTACACTGTCTGGGGGCTTATGAGCAACAGTAATAGAAGACCTTCTATGTGTGACCCTGGGCACTGTCACTTGACCCCCATTGCCCACCCTTACCACTCTTTCACAAAGGAGCCAATACACAGAAGTTAAGGGTTTAAAAAAAGAAGAAGAAGAAGAAGAAGACCTTCTACTTCCTCCTCCACTTCCAAATTTCCCTCTGGGGATTTAGTCGGCCAATGTCAAAAGACGTTAGAGGAAGTAGACTTGAAGACAATGCTACAAATGGATGTGGTTTTATTAAAGGAAATGTTACTAAAGAAAATGTATTTTCATCGTCTTTGCCGGAAAGTCCCAATGGTCCTTAGGGTGCAGAAGCAAAGAAGATGAAACCCTCTTGTCTCCCCTAATTATATAAGGTTCTTTTGAACAGGGACTATTTTGCTTTTCTATTTATATCCCCAGAATTTTACACATAATAAGTGCTTATTAAATGCCTTTTCATTTATTCATTCATTAGTTTATTCATTTATTCTTTCATTTTGAGCTTATCTAGTCCAGTATTCTCATCTTACAGTTATAGAGATGAAGCAGCTTATTCATTTCACACAGGTAGTAAGGAGCAGTTCTGGGATGAAAATCATTCCAAATTTAGTGCTAGCTATTTCCACACCAATATGACTCAGGTGGAAAGCAGCCAGTATAAATTGTCTCAGACAACAAGCCAACTTAGCTAACCAGCTTTAATATAAATAGGAAGATTATATTTTCTTTTTTAAGCTGTGATGTAATGGAAAGGACGAAAAATTGGAAATTGGAAGACATGGGTTTGGGCCCCATTTTTGACATTCCTTAACTGTGTGATCTTGGGTAAGTCACAACTTCTCTAAATTGCAGTTTCCTCATCTGTAAAATGAGAAGCATTGGACAAAATGGTGTAGGGGATAGGGCACTGAACTTGGGGTCAGGAAGTCCTGGGTATTTACTTACTGTATGACCTTGGGTAAATCACTTAACTTCTCTGGACCTGTTTGCTCATTTGTAAAATGATGGGATATGGACTTGATGACTTCTTAAGCTTCATTCCCCCAAGTCTATGATCCCATGAAGATCAAAATGATTCAGAAACCACAAATGTTTGTGCTACCTATATAATGGAGTTGTGAGAAAATTGCTTTATGAACATTAAAGCTATGGAGAAGAGAGGTATTGGGAGAGATGGAGAGAAGAAAGGAGAGAGACAGAGAATGAGAGAAAGTAGAGAAAAGGGAAGGAGACAGGGAAAGAGAGAGGGGGAGGGGGAGATGGAGAGAGGAAGGAGAGATTAAAAGATGGGAGGGGAAAGGGAAAAGGGAGGGAGAGGGAAAGGAGCAGAGGGTGGGGAGAGAGGGAGAGGGGAAAGAAAGGAGAGAAAAGGGAGGAGAGAGAAAGAGAGGGGGAGAGAGGGAGGGGGAGAGGGAAAGGGAGAGGAAGAGAGGGGGGGGGGGACATTAAGAGAGAATGAATGTGGCCTGAATGAAGTCATTTTTTTTTTCAAACCCTTACCTTGGTCAGGACTAGGCAAACAAGATTAAGTAACTTGCCTAGTTAGGAACTATCTGAGATAAGATCTGAACTCAGGTCCTTCTGACTCTAGGACTGGTGCTTTCTCTACTATGCTACCTAGCTACCCCCTGAATGACATCTTAAAAGGCAAATTCTTCAAGGGCACATTGATGGTGCCTTCTTTGTGTTCTGTAAGGGACCTAAGGATGGCTCAATCAATTTGAATAAAAAAGGGTCAACAGTCTGGATGCCTTTTTGCAATATTTGAAGCTGAGTGCTAGGTATAAAAACTCAAACTTTCTAGTTACAATGAGGAAAATTGTCCCACTTCCCCTGTTCCCAGACCTGCTCTTTCTCAACAATGTAATCTTTACTTACATTCAAGTGTTGGCCAGCCACATTGTAGCACTTCACATGTTTCATGCAGAACATATGGACACCTACCAATTCTCTGGGTTGGCTTGCTCACTCCAACCTGATCTCACAATGGCATGTCTGGGTTTCCAGAGAAGGAACCCACATTACATGGTTACATACAAACTCTCCCAAGGGTCTATGGGTAACTCCTCCTACTTACCACTCTAGTTCTTGAGGCTTCCATGTATTTTAAAAAAAAATCAATCTATTTATAATAATGATACCTTTAGGTGTTTAACATCATTTACTTAACAATAATGCAAAAAAAAACATTAGCAATATCACAGGTACTTAAACATTAAAATTAATTCAAGAATAATATGTAAATTATAAACCACACATAAACCTAGGTTACTGTTTAACCAATATATTCAATATCTGTGAAGGAAAGAAGCTACATACTTATGGCAAAGAGGCACATCACATGAATGATGAAAACCTATAACTCACAACTCTGAAACGATGAACTTTGGTGCCATCTTTCTGTCTTATTAACTGTCCACAAAAGTTTCCTGATAAAACATAGCTTCAGTGTTTAACAGATGGTTCCCTTGTTAAGCTGAATTGATCCATACTGTGCTTGACATCTGAGCCAAACTCATCCATTCTCTGGGTGATCTTTCTGATTTACTGCTTCCAAGCTGTTTCTCTGCTTATTCCTTAATTGCAACTGTAGCATCCATCACTTTCTACTTTGAACTTAGCAGATGCAGTTTGGATATGTGATCATGTGATCTCTCTCTCTCTCTCTCTCTCTCTCTCTCTCTCTCTGTGTGTGTGTGTGTGTGTGTGTGTGTGTGTGTGTGTGTGTGTGTGTCTTGCCTTGGGAAACAGATATACCTTAACTTATGATTAGTAGCCAAACTCTACCTATACTTAGATAAATCATCATATATGTCCCTTAATTATAGAACAGTTCTGATATCCATCTTCCCAGTATACTATAACATTACATTAGAAGATTATTCCTTTAGAACTATGAATGAGAGAAATTGTAACTCTTAGAACTCAGAAGAGACTAATCTTATTGACAAATAGCTCTATAGAAAGGGCAGCATCTCACAAATTTTCCAGGTCATGAACTCTAAATTCTAAAGAACAATGGATTCTAAAGTCAGAAGACCTAAGTTCAAATCCCACTTTTGATGATGAGCACTTCAACCAAATCATTTCTTCTCTGTAGGCTTGCTTTTGTTTCTTCCATTGCAAGAGAAAAAAAATTGAGTTAGTTGATTTCTAAAACGCCATCTGGTTTTAAATCCTATGATTCTGTGATTCTATGAGTATGGAAACTCCCAAACATTGCTACCAATTCTGTCCTTGTCTGACAGTCAGAAGGAGCATCTTCTTTAGTTCAATTCAAGAAGTATTTATTAAAAATCTGCTGTATCAGGCACTGGGTGATACAAGACAAAAAATACTATGCTTGACATCTGTCAAAAATAAGAGTCCCTTCCTCCAAAGAGCTTACTTTCTATAATGAAGACACAAAATATACACCAATAAAACATGTGTAAATGAATGCAAATAGTAAAAGAATATCAATAATAACATGCTAGGCTAAGAAAGCCTTCAGATAGGAAGTGGTACTTATGCAGATTTTTGAAGGTTTCCAATGATTCTGCCTGGTGTACAATTTTCATAAAATCCGAGATTTAAAAAATTTTTGAGAGAAGTTTCAGGAAAAGAAGCTCACTAACTCCCCGAATCAAGAAAACCAACTGTTTGGAGAAAGTGCCATAAAGAAGCCTGCAGAAACCACACACTGTATCAAAGATCCAGAATGAACTTTGGACATAATTAATTGAACTAAAGGGGGTTGAACATATCATTTATTCTGAATGTAAACTCTTATGCCATAGGAGACTGCCCCCAAATTGGCTTTTTTTCAATGTGCTTAGCAAACATTGGTTTGTTCTCTCTCTTTTATTTCCCTCTTATCTCCAATTATTGTAGTTCCCTCCTAGAAAGTACAATATTGTATGCATCTTTAGCTAGAAGATCTTTAGAGGTATAAGCTAGTTTTGTTAAATGATTCATTGGGGAGACTAGTCTCCCAAAGAATCACAGGGGGAATTGTGAAGATAGGATTAACTCTCCCCTTGTCTATTTTTAGCTAAAACCTCAAAACACCCCTACTTAACACTAAGAAAGAGAATTCAGGAGTCACTTACTAGAGTAAGCTCACACCTCCAAAGGTCCTACCCTCACCACTTGGGCAGTGCTAGGCAAATTGAAAGACTGTAATTGGTTCCCATAAAGTGGTGGAGTGACAGGAAGTCACCTCCAGAAAACTGCTTTTAAAAGGCCAGATCAAGAATTCAGTAATTCTCTCTGCATTGGTGAGCTGGAAAGGAGAAGACTCTTTCCCTGGATCCTTCATCAGCTTGTGGTGCTGAGTGGAGTAATTCCTTCCTTGGTTCTTCAGTGAGGAGACCCTCTCTTCTCATTGGTGCTTTGGTGGGACATTCCCTTCAGTATGAGTTCTGGTGAGATTCTTGGCAGTCTTAGCCTCATGTGCACTGATGGTTCTCAGGAGATTCTTCAGCATCTCCTGGCTCTTTGGGTTTCAACTTCCTAATTAGGACTTTGGATTCTTGTGAGATTTGCTTTTGGTTTCCTCATTTGTGGTCTAGAGACATTAGCATTAAACTTAGGGTATTTGTAGCTAGACAATACTTTCTGTCTCTTTATCTACATTTTCCCACTTTCATTCTTTTTACCTCTTTGTACATAAAGCTGCTAAAGTCATTTTGACTTAAGTTGTAATATTTTTAAATCGGTGACCACAATATTACTTTAGAATTTTCATATTAGCATAAAACCTAAATTTTAAATCTTACACTGGGAAATTATAGATTTATAAATTTAATGATAGAAGAAACTTTAAAAGGTTATCTAGTCCAACTCCTTCATTTTGCAGATTAGCCCACTGAGGCTCAGAGAGGCTAAATAATTTGTCCAAGGTGATCTAGATAGTAAGTTGGAAAGCCCTAAATTTGAATTAAAATCCTCTGAATCCTAAAGATTTGCTCTTTCCACATTGAATTAGTGGAATTGCTAGTCACAGCAATATGAAATATCCGGTGAGACTATCTTAAGATTGTGCCCTCCCTTTTCGCCACTCTCTTGAAATTCTTAACTTCCTTTGGGGGCCAGCTCAGATGCCACCCGCAACAGCAAGTTGTTTCTGATCTCCTCAATTGTTTTAACTCTCTCCAGGGGCCACAACATACCCAGCAATGGTATCCCAGTCTGCTCAAAGGCTTTTAGTAATTGCCCTTTGAAGTATCGTATTGCACTTGTGGCCAATTCTAATTATTTGGATAGGATATTGCATCAGGGCTAACTGACTTTTACTCCTTTATCTTCACAACATGTCCTTCTAGGATGCTGAAGTTCTATGATAGCAGCAAAGTCTTCCCTAATTTTTGAATCACTCTGTAAAAACTAGCACAATACTCTATACACAGTAGGAGGTATTTAATAAATGTCTAGATGAATCAAACAAATTCTTTGCTCTCATTTCTAAATCTCTTGTCTATATCTCCCACTTGATCTTTTCCTGGGAATGGGAATGGGAATGGAACTAGGTCTCCCAGGATCCTAGAAGGGATCAACGTCAGCATCTTGGTGGCTCCTCCCTCCCCTTCAGACCTATTAACCCAATGGACCACTAGCTGTTGTATCTTATATTAAGTCCATAGGATCAGACAGCTAGAGCTGGAAAGGATCTTAGAGGCTATGTAGTTCCACCTTCTTTTTGTAAGGGTAAAAATATATTAAATATATTAAAATTATTAAAATATTAAATATATTAAAGATGGTTACCAGAGGATTGAACTATTATCAATCCTCAATTAAGAATAATCTCAAATCAAAATTGACTTTTATGGAAATTTATTTACATGAGAAGAGAGAGAGGAAGTACGGAAATAAGAATCTATCCCACTGATTAGTCCAGGTAGATCTTAACCCTCACCTGAGGGTTAAAGGGCCTGAGGCCCGGAGGTGAATGGAGCAAACTTCATTCACAGAGTCTATAAAAGGAAGTTTCTTAATAGAAGTTCAGGAAGATTCAGGCTTTAAACTCATTATGTGGAATGGTCTCTGTCACGAACCAGCAAAGCTCCCTCAGGTCCCCTTCACCAAACCAGCCACCTCACTCACTCAACTCTCTCTTTTATAGCGGTCACGTATGCGTCACTTCCAGTGCCTTCCCCTAGCCTGCAGGTCCAGTCACAATAGACGCATTCTCATAGAAAGCACAGGGGGTGGTCCGTTAATTCTGATTCATTACTCACTCTAGCACACATGGGTTAGGACCTCCCAGAATTGGAAGGTGCTCTCACCTTCGGTGATTAAATTTAAAGATGGGCAGTGTAGACTTAATCTAATTATCACATTTTTTTAATAGATGAAGAAATAGAGACCCAGAAAGATGAAGTCCAAACTTGAGAATTGCCTGTTCATCATATCCTTTGATCACTTATCAATTGGAGAATGACTTATATTTGCCTTAGTCCTCTACATATTTGAGAAATTAGACCTTTGTGAGAGATACTTGCTGTAAATTTTTTCCCAGTTGTTTCCCTTCTAATCTTGGTTGCACTAGTTTTGTTTATACAAAACCCTTTTAATCTAATGTAATCAAAATTATGTTTTACTTTTTGTAATGTTATCTATGTCTTGTTTGGTCATAAATTCTTCCCTTATCCATAGGTCTGACAGGTAAACTAGTCTGTGTTCTCCAATTCATTTATGCTATCACATTTTATTTCAAGATCATGTATCCATTTTAGTTTTATCTTGGTATATGGTGTGAGATGTTGATTTATCCCTAGTTTCTACCATACTGTTTTCCAGTTTTCTCAGCAATTTTTGTCAAATGGTGAGTTCTTCTCCCACAAGTTTAGATCTTTGGGTTTACTGAATACTAGGTTACCATGGTCACTTACTACTATGTATTGATTACCTATTTTCCCCTTTAAATCCATGGGTATTCTTGGCCCTGTCTTCCAGATGAATTGTTATTTTTTTTGCCTCTGTGAAATAATTTTTGGGAAGTTTGATTGGCATGGCACTGAATAGGTGAATTAATTTAGGCAGAATTGTTATTTATATTACATTAGCAACACCAACCCATGTCTTGCTAATTGTTTGGGTCTGACTATGTGTAAAGTGTCTTGAATTGTGTTCATATAGTTGCTGGGTTTGTTTTGTTAGGTACACTAGCAAACAATTTGTATTGTCTTCAGTTATTTTGAATGGATTTTCTCTCTCTCTAGTTGTTGGACTTTGTTGGTAGTATATAGAAATGCTGATGATTTATGTGAGTTTATTTTATATCTTGCAACTTTACTAAAGTTGTTAATTATTTCCATTAATTTTTTAGTTGATTCTCTGTGAATCTTTAAGTAACTTATGATATCATCTCTCTATTCTAATTCTCTCAATTTCTTTTTCTTCTCATTGCTATAGCAAGTATTACCAGTAAAATACTGAATAGCAGTGGGATAATGGGCATCCTTGCTTCATCCTGATCCATTTTATTTCCAATACTGATAATGCTTGCTGAAGATTTGAGATTAATGCCATTTATCATTTTAAGGAAGGCTCCATTTATTCCAATGTTCTCTAATGTGATTTTTTTAAAGTAAGGAATGGGTATTGTTTCAAAAGCTTTTTCTGCATCTATTAAGATAATCATATGTTTTCTGCTATTTTTGTTATTGATATGGTCAATCATGCTAATAGTTTTCCTAATAGTGAATCATCTCTGTCATTCCTGGTATAAAACCCACCTGATCATAGAGTATGATCCTTGGAATGTATTGCTGTAATCTCTTTGCTGGTATTTTTTAAAAAAATTTTTACATCAATATCATTAGGGGAGATTTTTCTATAGTTTTCTTTCTTTGTTTTTTTTTTTCTCTTCCTGTTTTAAGTTTCAGCACCGTATTTATGTCATAAAAGTAATTTGGTAGAATTCCTTCTTCATCTGTTTTTCCCAGATTGTTTAAATAGTATTGGTATTAGTTGGTAATAATTGTTAATTATATAATTATGTATTTTATTACATAATTAATTCTTTGTTTGTTCCCCACTTTCCCTCTTAGTTCCCTGTTGAGTAAGATAGGTTTCTATATCTGACTGAGTATGGATGTTATTCTTGCTTTGAACTGATTCCAATGAGAGTAAGGTTTATGCATTGCCCACCAACCCCCTCTCTTCTCCTCTGCTATGTTGACTCTTATGCACAGCTTCATGTAAAATCATTTAACCCTTTCTATCTCTCTTTTTTTCTTCTTCCAGTATGTTCCTCTTTTTTACCCCTTATTACCACTACTATTATTATTTTGGATATCATCCCATTCTGTTCACCTTAGTTCCATCCTTCTTTTTCTGTATATACTCCTCTCTTTCCTAATAAAGTTCTTAATTATGTTAAATATCTTGGATTCTTTAAGTATTCTAAATATCTCTAGTATCATAGGTATATTAAGAATCTTAATTATCACTTTCCCTTGCAAGAATATAATCAGTTTAACTTTGTCCCTCAAGTTTTCATTTTTTTGTTTACTTTTCTATGCTTTGGAGTGCTGATTTTGGTCCTCAAATTTTCTTTTGAACACTGGATTTTTTGTCAGGAATGTCTGTAAGTCCTCTATTTAATCAAATATCAGTTTTTTTCCTCTGGGAGATGCTCAACTTTGCAGGGTATATTTATCCAGCTGGATTCCATTCTCCCTGTGCCAGTTCCCTTGGTGTCTCTAAAAGTGGGTTGGCCCCCAAGTCTACTGTATTTCCCCTACCCCTCTATGAGCTGGCTTTCTCCTGCTTTTCTTCATTTTGAGGTATTTTTTTTTCGTGAGTGTGTGTGTGTGTGTGTGTGTGTGTGTGTGTGTGTGTATTTGTAGATGGGTTTGGGTATGCTGGCAGCATTTCTTACTCCTCCATTTTAGTTTCCAGAAGTAGAAGTCTGGTAATACTAGGTTCTCGAAGACTGTGATAATAGAGGGGTTAGCTTTGGCAGGCTCTACCACACTAGAAAATCTTAGACAAGAGCAGAGTACAAGTAACATTGTTAGCTTTCTGAAGATCTACTGTATTGGAAGGAACACATTGAAAGGGGGACTCAAGCCCATAGCATTACAATGAACCTCTTTGCTCCTCAGGGACCACTCGTAGAACCCAGATGGAAAGTCCTAACTTGTTAGTGTGAATGGGAAAGTAAGTCCAGAGTGTTACTCTGAGAATATAGCAATAACTACTAAATCTCCTTTCCCACCATATGAAATTAAGTTACATACATATTGAGGAAATCTTTGATGAAAGTTATACTAACTATCGTCTATAATAAAGTTATATAGTCATCTGGTTATTCAAATCCAGGTAACCTTTATTAAGTTACCTCACCTTCCTGACCTTTAGTTTCCTTGTCCATAAAAATGAAGAATTTGGGTTAGAGGCCTCTAATGTTCCTTCCAGTTCCAGGGTTATGATCTTATGATCTTATTAATATTAACTGAGACATGAAGCAGGCAGGTGGATGCTGACCAAAAGTATTTTTCATAGTCATGGAGGATGTTATGACACAGAGTCCAAATGGAAGAGAGACAATCTTCAGGGAGCAAGGTCCTCCAGATGCTCTTATGTACAGACGACAGGCTGATTTCAGTAAGCCCTAGAACACTGCAGAGTCTCTTAAACAAGATACAGAACCCCTCAAAAGAGTTTGGTCTAGCTACTCAGGAAAAACCAAGGGAATGGAGGAATGCCTGTTGTCCAAACTGTGACATGCCAGTAAACAGATAGCCCACTGAGCTGATCTATCAATGCAGATTATCTTGGACAGACACTGCAGAGGGACAGTGATTTGGACCCAGAACTGAATGTGAGGAGGAAAGTAGGCTTTATTGTACTTGAGAAATTGCATAATGCTTAAACTAATTCTCAAGCTTCTTCCTGAAACAAAGGCCCATCTTTCTTACAGCGATGATACAGGGTTGTAAATGATGGAATTCCATAGTCTCCAAAGAATTAAAGTTGTAGATGTCTCAGATGGTAATTCAGAAGCACGTTATGAGCATAAATAGGCCACAGCCTACTACTGATAAAGACCTACATACTAAAAGAAGTGTTAAAGCATCATAGAGATAGATGACATAGGAAAGGAGCAGATAGGTCATGTCTGCATGGCCAATTAGAAAAACCATTAATACCTGCATGATATCAAAAGTTCTAAAAGAGGCCCACAACCATGTTGAGTGGAGTCTTTATAGAGGATTTAGATGAGGAACTGGACCAGAATCACAAGGGATAAAAAGATAGAGATGGACTGTAATCAATGATATTGGAAAGACCAGAGCCCTAATCAAGGATTGCAGAAAGTGAATTCAATGTGGGTGGGGGGCTGGAGAAGAAGAGAGGAGATGTTTAACGAATGACTACTACTGTGTTGCTAGGTGGCTCAGTGTATAGAATGTTGAGCCTGAAATCAGAAAGACTCGTTTTCCTGAGTTCAAATCTGGCCTCAGACACTTCCTAGCTGTGTGGCTCTGATTGCATTAGTTTCCTCATCCATAAAATGAGCTGAAGAATAAAATGGCAAGCCATTCCACTTTTTTTGCCAAGAAAACTCCAAATGGACTCACAAAGAGTCAGACATAACTGAAAACAAGTGAAGAGAAACTACGTTTCATTTTGGGTGGAGGTAGACTAAAGACAGGAGTCATGGTAATTGAAGATCTTGGCAAGCTAGTGGGTTCAAAGGGAGAGAGACTGGGCTGGAAAAGATTGCTGTGAGTCATAGATTGAACTTATTTGGGAAAAAGGGAGAATGACCTGGAAATCCACGATGAGAGCAACAAAGATTATAGGATGGAATAAACTTTAAAGGAGGAGAGGTGTTGCTGCCGAGTGATGATGGCAGAGGAAGGGTCTAAAAGTAGATGAGGAGGGGAAGGGAGAAAAAGATCAGACAGCATTCAACTTTATGCCAAGAGTCATAGTTTCTTCAGGAGTACCAGAATATGGAAGTAATATGAACAAAAGAACTCATGAATCGAAGAATTACAGGTTTAGAACAGAAGAGGTCATCTAGTCCATCTCCCTCATTTTCCAGATGAGTGAATTTGCACAAAGAGAGTAAATATCAGAAGTGGGATTTGAATCTCTCCTCTTGGAATGCAGAGCCACTGTTCCTTCCATTATATGAAGAGCCACAGAGAAATCTTAGGATGTGAAACTGATAGGCCTTACCTCAAAGTCCTTGTAGTTCTGGGGAGGTAATGATTTGATTGGAATATAAAGTATGGCACACTGATCTACAGGGGCAAGTTGTCAGGATCTCAGTATCTCCTGAGGTAGTGCGTCAGTTTTCATTTGTGGAATTCGGTTTACTAAAAAGCTATTTTTCTTTGGGAAAAGAAGTTCATTTGCTCTAAATCCTTCTTGCTTGTTGGAGGAGGAGTTGTATAAATGAAGTCTGCCTTGAGGATATAAATATAGCACCCAAGGTATTGTATAGTTGGAAAACCTTGAACCCCTGGAACTGCATTGCCCCAAATTCCTTTCTGTATTACCCACAATTCTTTTCCTTTCTGTTTACATGCATCTTCTGTTTTAAAATCCACAGTATCCTCCTTTCACACTTTGGGACCTAGAATAATTCCTCCAGGTTCAATGTACTCTGGGGGGGCTATATCCTCTCAAAACCCCAGTTCACAAGACCCTACTAATGTGATTACTTTTTAAAAAAAAATTAACCAAAAAGTGCAATTAGTTCTAAGCAAAGGAAAAGGATAAGGAGATGACATAACAAAATATTTCCCCCATAAACCCAGGGTACACTCTCCAACAAATACATAAAACCATCAGCAGAATTAGTAACAACAGAAATCATGCATAAGGAGGGACTGAAGGGTTTTTTCCCCTTTGACCAAAAGTATATATTCAAACGTTAAGCTTTGCTGTTGAATTTTTGACCAACAAAAGCCCTCAATCGTCATATGTACAGATGAAAATTTGCCTAGTCCCTTCCCTCCAGGACCTTATATTAAGTAAATTGCTTAGCTTCTGTGAATCTTGATTTCCCTCTTCCTAAAATGAGGAAATTGGAATAACTGCTCTTTAAAGGTCCCTTCCAGTTTTAAATCCTCTGAGACTGTGAGATCATGGGATCCTTGAAACAGTAAAGCATGATTATGAAATGTTATTTAGCTCTTGAATTAATTAAGCTAATTTATATAGATAGGAGAAATCTGTGACCTGTGCTAATAAATCTTGAAATTTAAAGCAGGAAAGGAAGCTGTGGACAGGAATGGCAAAGGTAGTATTTCCATTTTTTAGCTGCATAATAAGGGCCAAGAAAAGAAAGGGACTTATCCAGAAAGAGATGATTTTGTGTTGAAGAAAAGAGCCACTCAGCCTTCCTGTCTGTATAAAAGGTCACTCAGCCCAGCCTTTGTTTTTTGTTCTGGTGTCTCTGACCCTGCTGTGTCCTGAGGTCCAAATGAAAGAGGAAACCGTGGTTTGTTTTGTTTTTGCAATACACTCAATATTTTTATTTGGTTTCTAGGGATGCCAAAGATAAGTCAAACTGCAACCAGAAACTCTAACTTTTATTGTTATAGATCATGATTTAACCAAATAAAGAGAAGCTCTGCAGTTCCTTATAATTCTAACTCCCATGATGGGTCTTAATCTATCTTTTTACTTATTTATTTTTTTATTTAAATATTTTATTTTTTTAGAAAAATTTTCCATGGTTACATGTTAATCTATCTTTTTTAAAAGAATGATCACTGCAATCTAGAATAACAAAGGGACTTCTTTTGAATGCATGAAACAAAATGCCAAAACAGGAATGGATCTATATTAAGAGACAATTCCAGGGCAGTTAGGTGGCTTGATGGATAGAGAGCCAGCCTTGGAGGACCTGGGTTCAAATATGGCCACAGACACTTCCTAGCTGTGTGGCCCTGGGCAAATCACTTAGCCCCAACTGTCTAGTCCTCACCACACTTCTGCCTTGGAACCTATACTTAGTAATGATTCTAAGACAGAAGATAAGGGTTTAAAAAAAATAAGAGAATCCCCTTTCAGGCTAAAAAAACCCCAACCTATGGAATCTTCTCTTTGGCCAAAGTTAGAGAAATGTGGAGGAAGGATGAGAGAGGCTAAGGGCTTTTACAAATTAAATGGTTCTTGGCCTTTTGTAGCTTTTGATAACTTAAAGCTCTGCTCCATCTGTCATGTTCTGAATAGTAAATAGTTTTTAAAATGGAAGTGAATTTAAGTGAATGTTGTTTTATTACCAGACAAACAGGATAATAAGAGATCCCTGTGGTATTATCTAGTAGGGTTAGGGATGCTTGATCTAAATACAAGGAAGCAGTAAGACTGTCTGAGTGTTGAACTTGGTGTGCATGCCTTCCTCTGTCTTGCTTTTTCTGTTTTTTCAAATCCACATCCAAGTAGTGCTTAGTAACAACAGCAAAATCCCTGGAGTTCTCTTTACCCTGATAAGCAGGGGGAGGAGTATATTTTCCAGTCCTTCCTTCTTTTCCAAGAAAATATCCCCCCAAATTAACTAGATAATACAAAATAATGTCATTCCCCCAATCCCTATTTCACTTCCAAAAATCAACAGGAACTGAGATCCTGGTGGGAAGGAGAAGGAATCTATTCGACTTTTAAATTCTCATCCAAAGTAAACACTTGGCACCCTCAGATCACACTGGGAGACACATGATGATCCTAGGCTTGCTGCATTGTTATATTGAGCATTAACTTTCTGTTCCCTTCCTATGTGTAAACAAGGGCTGTACTTTGAACTCTGGCCAGCCACTCAGGGGCCAGTTGAGCTGTACCTTGGGTGTACCAGATGTCCAACAGAAAGACTTGATTTCTCTCCCGCCCTTCCTTCCCCCTTCACTCCTCCAGCTCACCAGCAATTTTTAAAAGCCTTGCTAGTGCTTGCCTTTTTGCCTCGTACAAACATTGCTTCATGTTGTCAGTTTATATTTCATCTTTCCTTCAGCTTTTAGGATCAGACGATGAGCTGCTTTGTTTACAAGTAGGATTTTTGGTTTTGGTGGTTTGGAGCATTTTACAAAATGACCCTTTTTCCACGTAGAAAAATGGAATGGTCAGCACATCTTACCTATGATAAATCTGTCCCTTCTTGCCCTCCATTTTTCCACCCTTCAATAGACGTCTGGTTGCTGTAGCTGGAGCCCATAGGGTATTTTTAGCAGCTGTGCAGGGTGTGGGTTTCTCTTCAGCAAAATGGGCTTTTCAAACTATATTCATGCTTTCAGTTAGAGGATGGAATTTCCATCCACATTGGCAAATTACAGATGACTGCATCTGGTGGCTGGCTTTTTTTCCCTGAGCTACTACTCTTGTTTATATTCCAGAAGTTGGCAGATTTTTTCTGTCGTCTTTAGCTATACCCAGACAGCCTTGACTGGGGCTTTTTGGGTATTGTTTTGGCCCTTATTTCAGTTTTTCCATGAGAGGTATTTTTTCTAAAGCCCTTTTCAGCCCAGCCTAGCCTGAATCTACCTTATTTCTCTTGAACGTCTCTCTTTGCAGATGGGAGGGTACCCATATCTCAAGTGAATTAGGCCAACCCTGCTCCTTCCTTCATAGCAAACAGAGCCTCCCAGGCTCCTGGCTGCCTCTCAATGAGGCCAGCTCTGTTTCTCTTCCAAGAGTTAGAACTCATTGAACCTGCTGGGCAGAAAAATCTGCCCATCTCGGGGTTTAGAGCTAGGAATGGATTTGCAAAGTTCAAAACAGGTTTGAGAAGGAACCAAAGGGAGATTCTTTATCGTGAAGCAAGATTTGGGGCTATAAATAACCAGGTAGCAAAGCCTAGAGGAGTAAAAGCAAATAGGATCTGTAATAGAAAATCTTGTCTGTTGAAAGGAAAACCAAACTCAATTTAATGTGTTTTTATTCATTTGATTAACTCAGTAAAGGTGATTAATTAAAAAAAACCCTTAACTTTCAAATCAATAATCATTTTGACATTTTTTTTGTTTGTTTTTATAATGCTATTTTTTAAGGCTGAAATTTTATGCTTTTCCATTGGTGGCTGTTTGACTTTGGCTGAGGCAACCATTTCAATTTCTCATATGAAAAAATGGAAGCCAGCTTGGAGGGGTTGGAAACAATGCACACATAATTACTTCTACAAGCTAAGTTGCTGAGATCCATAGCAAGTGTGATTCACACTGTCAGACCCATAGAAAAACTAATTAGAACCAAGGACAGAGAGATTAGTTTTTTGTTTCTTTCAACATACAAAAGTAGACTCATCGGAAGGAAGAGAAGCCAAAAGACAGAGAACATTTGCAGACTTCTGTGCAATACTGAAGGCTGCTTCCCGGTAACTCTTGAAAAACACAGGGTTTTGAGGAATAAGTAGTAAGGGGACAGACTTAGGAATGTAATAACAAACTGCATAGAAACCATGCACAGAAACAGGCCAACTGACAAATGGGAACAACCCAAGTACAAAGAAAAGCTCTATTTAGGGTTTAAATAACAAAGTTAATTTTTCGAAATCACCTTTACAAAACTAGAAAACAGTGAGTTACAAAGCAATTAAGTTAATGAAAATCTTGCTGGCAAAAAATCAGTGAAAATATTTTTCTTAATAGGATCATAGACTTAAAGCTGAAAGGAGTCATCTAGTTATCATTTATTTTGCAGTTTAAGAAACAGGGATTGAGATTGGTTGGGGTGATTTGCCAAAGGTCAGACAATTCAGTTGCCAGTAAAGGTAGGATTTGAACCCAAATTTTTTATAATTTCTAAATGCTACATCAGCCTGACCATTTCATCGACAATTCAATGACAGCAATTATTACTTTTTAAAATTCAGCTTTCAAATGTTTAAAAATTAAAATTTTAATATGTTTTTGTTTGTGTTAGTTTTTCATCTTGAAATCAAGTTTTTATTTGCACATTGTTGGATCCACAGGGCATTAGAATTTAGTGCATTTGCTAATGGTCTGGTTTCTATTCACAGACTTAAAAAAAATACACTTCTTGTTCTAAGGGGGCATATCCTCTGCTCACTGTGTTTATTCCTGCCTTATTCTTTGTTTGTTTTGCTTTAAAACCCTGACCTGCTGTCTTAGAATTTATAACTCATATTGGTTCCAAGGCAGAAGAATGGTAAGGGCTAGGCAATGGGGGTTAAGTGACCTACCCAGAGGCACACAGCAAGGCAGTATCTGAGGCCAACGTTGAACCCAGGTTCTCCTGTCTCCAGGTCTGGCTCCCTATCCACTGGGCCACCCAGCTGCCCCATAATCTGGCAATTCTTGCCCAGTCTTTCTGAAATTCCTTCGTAGAAGATCCACAAAGCCCAGCAGCTGGTGCTCCAGGGATTTTATAACAGAATCGCCACTCCCAGAGAGCTATTGACCTGTGTAGTAAAGAGGCAATGACTGGATCTAATGTAATTCAAGTCTTGCACTCAGACAGAAGAGACCTGACTGCACAGCTGAGTGGGAACTGTGCCTCTCCAGGACAAGCAATATGGCGTAATCATACAATTAACAACCAAGTCTCTGTTCTATCACTGAGCAGGTAAGAAGGGAGGAAGGATTACAGGATCATAATGTAGAGCTGCAAGAGATTTTGGGCTTACATTCATTCTTGCCTCAAGTCATATCACTCTATTTCCTTTTCAGGCTGTTTAGATGTCAATTAATTGGCTCAGTTTCATTTTATCCTATCTTTTTGGGGGTGGGGTTAACATGTATAATTCCCAGTGTGGCAATTTCCTTCACTGATGCAGACTGGCAACCTTTTAATTTGTTCATTTGTTTGTTTGTTTTTAGCACATCCTTAAAGCAATGGTTCTCAGAATATGGTCCAGGGGTCTCCCAAGACCCTTGAAGGGAGTCTTTAAAGTCAAAACTATTTTTAATAGCAATACTAAGAGTTTAAATTTCTAATAGAGTAAATACCAATAGATATAGTTCACACAAACAAAAGCTCTTTGGGGAATCCTCAATAATATTTTTGAAATCTTCGGTCTTAGTTACAACTTTACAACAGAGGGGCAAGAATGAGGCAAATGGGGTTCAGTGACTTGCCTATGATCACGCAGTTAGGAAGTGTCTGAGGCCAGATTTGGACCCAGGTCCTTCCAATTCCACTCCTGGAGCTCTGTCCACTGTGCCACCTAGATGCCCCAATAATTTTTAAAAAGTGGAACATTTGTGAACCAATATCTTAGAGAGTAACCTTGAACAATGAGAGGCTGGCTGATTTGGCCATGATCACATGGCTAGCATGTGCTAGCAGTAGGATATGAACCCAGGTCTTCCTTACTCTAATTCCTCCACCATACCGCCTCTTTTATTATTTGATTAGATCATAGAATCATGAAATCTTAGAGCTGGAAGGAACCTGAGAGAACATCTAGTTAACCCTCCTGTATTTTCCCCATGAGCAAGAAAGTGAATTGCCCAATATCATGCTTCTATTTGAGGCAGAGTCATTGGTAGAAGCCAGGATCCCTGATGTCCAGTTCAGGGCTTTTTCTACCATGTATCTCTTGCCTACTGTTATATTTGACTGTGGTGTTAGAAGAGTATGTGTTAAAAAAAAGGGGGGGGAGGGAGGGTAGCTGGGTGGCTCAGTGCATTGAGAGCCAGGCCTAGAGATGGGAGGTCCTGGCTTCAAATTTGGCTTCAAATACTTCCCAGCTGTGTGACCCTGGGCAAGTCACTTAACCCCCATTGCCTAGCTCTTACCACTCTTCTGCCTTGGAACCAATACAACCAAGAGCATTGATTCTAAGATGGAAGGTAAGAGTTTAAAAAAAAAGAAAGAAAGAAAGAAAGAAAGAGGGTATGTTCAAAGGCTACTATTCTGATTCTACAAACCTTCTCTGAGTTGGATTCAGTTGTTTTGTTGTGTTCCACCTGCATCTTTTCATCTTTCTCAATCTCTTTGTTGCCTCTGATTCCCATAATATGCTCCCTCCCCACCCCCTGCTGATTCCCTTTTCATTCATTTGGATTTGGGAGTGCTTCTTTCTCCCTTCACTCATTCATCTTTCTTTTTTTTTTTTCTTAGAGAATTCATTGATGGCTTGTTCAATTTCTTTTTTTGAAATGGAGTTAAAGATTCTATTTCCTCTTCTGAGCAATTTATATTTTTAAAATGTTTATCTACTTTACTTAGATTGTCAGATTTATTGGCACATAATTGGACAAAATAACTCTAAATTGCTTTAATTTCTTCAATGGTTGTGAATTTGCCCTTTTCATTTTTAATACTGGTAATTTGGTTTTCTCCTTCTTTTAAATTAAATTAACCAATGGTTTATCTATTTTATTGGTTTTTCATAAAAATCAGTTCCTTGTCTTATTTATTAGTTCAATGACTTTTTTACTTTCAGTTTTATTAATCTCTCCTTTAATTTTCAGGATTACTAATTTGGTGTTTAATTGAGGATTTCTAATTTATTCTTTCCTGATTTTTTAGTTGTATACCCAATTTGTTGATCTGCTCTTTTATTGATATAAGCATTTAGAGATATAAATTTCCCCCTAAGTACTATTTTTTCACTGAGTCTTGCTTGAGGACAATTTTGGCCTTTTGTTATCACCGCACTCTGAGTCTTGTCATTTGCTTTTCTTCCTTTCTGTTTTGTTACCTCTGCCATATGAATATGTCCTCCAACCTTATCCCAGATTTCTCATCACCCCACCAACATTTCTTTCCATGGGCTCTTTAAATATCTTGCACTGTCATCTTTAGACTCCTTTTTCTTTGCTTTCCTCCCTTTATTCTGTTAACCCAAATTCTATCATTTCTTAACAATCACCAAGACCTTATAGCTTCCTCCTTTCTTTGAGACAGTCAAGCCACCATGCTAGAATTGGGTATTTTCCCAAAATAAATTAAGGTCAAGGAACAAACCCAAATGAGAATTCATTGGCTGAAAGATCACTAGAGAAATAATGTCATAGAATTTCCCAGCATATTGATTTAGAGCTGAAAGGTACCTTAAGAGTCACTCAGTTTAGCTCCCCTCATTTTACAGGTTAGGAAAGTTAAGTGACTGTTGGTCCATTCTGGCATTAAGAGATAGAGTTGGAATTTGAACCCAAGTTCTCTTGACACCAAGATCATCATTCTTGCCACAATACCAACACCAAATTCCCCAAACCTTTGACTAATTGGAAGTGGCCCAGCTGAGATTTTCCTGATGCCAAAGCACAAGGAATAGGTGAAAATATTTTTTCAAAAATGCTAACAAACCCTTAAGTAACTCTGACCCAGGAGCTTTGCACGGAGATGAAGTTATGGATTTAAAATAGCTATAATGATGGCCAAATGAAAACTTCAAAAAGAAAATGTGGGTCAAGATATTTTTCCCCTTCCTTATGATCAACCTAAAGCAGGAGGCCTTGACCTTAAGTCTGTGAACTTAAGTTTGAATATTTTTATGTCAACATCTCAGTATAATTGGCTTCCTTTGCAATCCTATGTATTTTATTTTATGTATATAAAAACTTTATTCTGAGATGGGGTCCATGGGCTCACCAGACTGCCAAAGAGGTCCATGGCACAGAAAAGGAGATGAGATCTAAGAGACACATTAGCTAAGGGAAATAAAGTTGAAACAGTGCTTGGAAATCTGCTTACTATGGTGTCACTGGTGTCTGCTTACACTGTAGCAGTAACATGAATCCTCGGTGTCTGAGAAAGAGGGCCAGCCAGTTCCCACACATGGACAGCTGGGGCGAGAGTTGAGGCCCAGTCCTGGCCTTATTGGCAGTAAAATGTCAGAACATTTTCTTGATTTCCTCTGGTCAGGATGACAGGAGGTCTCAGATCCTGAGAGAGAGTTTCCAGCCAAGCCATGTACAGGGAACTCGGGCATTTCCCCTTCCTTCCTATTGGCAAGGTTCTGCAAGGCAGGAGAAAGCAACAGGAGGGGAATTACTGACCTTTCCCCATTTATTCCCAGTTTCCTACTTAGTCTTCCAGTCTGGCAGCTGGTTTATTGTCCCTTCTGGAGCCCAACCTTGGGAAGATCTCTTCTCTTTCCTAATCTACTCACAACTTACCTTCAGGAAGACCTTGTAGACGAATCCCAACTGTGGGTCAACATCCCTTTCCAGGCACCCTCATCCGTAGCTCGGTGAAGACCTGGGGTGTTTCTTAGCTAGTTTTTTCTTGTTCTCCACCCCCAGCCCCCATCAAATGTAAGGCCCATGAGCTTAAGAGCTGAGTCTGCTGTCTCCTTAGCGATGCCCCACATTCAAATCATATGATGCTCTGCAAAAATCATAGGAAGCTGCCAACAGCTCAGAGAGAAAACCCAGATCTCGTTTGCCCTGCGGGCTCCTAGTTCCTCTGGACATCACCAGGGGAGGCAGTGAGGTGGCTCAGTGGATAGAGAAGGAGGCCTGGAGGTGAGAGGTCCTCTTTTCAAACCTGGCCTTGGATACTTCTTATCTGTGGGACCCTGGACAAGTCATTTAACCCCAATTGCCCAGCCCTTCTTCTGCTTTGGACCTGATACTTAGCCTTGATTCTAAGGCAGAAGGGGATGGGTTTTAAAAGGGGAAAAAATATTGCCAGGGATGTAAGTAGTAGCTGATAGAGCTCTTAAATGTCTTTCATTTTAACTATCCTTCTTGCCTTTTCCTTCAACAGAGAATATTCAGCCACATGTATAAATAAGCTTTTTTAAAAGTATTGGTGTCCTAGCAGCCCCGTGGCCCTTGTTCAAAATTGTTCTCAAAAAATAATCATTTCAGCTTCAGGAAGATGTTAGCATTGCTGCATAGATAAGATTGATCTAATTTGTTGGAGGAATTGGAGAATTTGAGCAGGCCAGGATGTTTCAGGCCTTCTGCCCTAAGCCCCTCTTCCCTGGTGCTACAGTGCTTGAAGTTCTGTTGTTAAAGATTCTTTATTTAGAGTCAAGTCTTCTCCCCTCCAGTCACATCTCCTTGGACAAGAGGGAGCCGATAGGGTGCAGGCTCGTGAGAGCACCGATTGAGAACGAAGGACTTTAGAAGTCGGCTAGTTAAACCTCTTCTTACAGATGAGAGCTTTGAAACTATTAGCGTTCAGAGGCTCGTAGCTATAGAGCTGGAAGGGACATCAAACTCCATAATTCTATAGATGAGGAAATTGAATACAAAAAGGGCTTTAATGACTTGCCTAAGATCACACAAATGATGGACTGAAATTTGAATCCGGGTCTTCAGACTGATTCTAACACACTTTTTTTAAGCCCTCACCTTCTGTCTTAGAATGAATACAAGTATTGCTTCCAAGGCAGAAGGGCAATTAGAACTAGGCAATGGTGGGGCAGCTGGGTAACTCAGTGGATTGAGAGCCAGGCCTGGAGATGGGAGGTCCTGGGTTCAAATCTGGCCTCAGACACTTCCCAGCTATGTGACCCTGGGCAAGTCACTTGACCCCCATTGCCTACCCTTACCCCTCTTCTGCCTTGGAGTCAATACACAGTATTGATTTCAAGACAGAAGGTAAGGGTTAAAAAAAAAAAAAAAGAACTAGGCAATCAGGGGTAAGTGACTTGCCCTGGGTCACACAGCTAGGAAGTAGCTGAGGCCAGGTCAGAAATCCAGACATCCTGTCTCTAGGCCTGGTGCTCCATCCACTATACTACTTAGCTGCTCCTTACTTTAATATTTTGTACATGAGGCTGCCACTGACTATGGCCCTGGACCATGATATTTAGCCCACTCAGAAACTCTGAGCAGTCATATAGAACTAAAGAATGTATCCATTGGAATTGTAGATACCAATTTGATATTTGGCAGTATATTTTGAACTTGGACCTTTTAAGTTCATTTAGAACCAGTGTATTTCTAAATTATTAGTAAATGGTGGGGGCAAGGAGGGAGGCAGCTAGGTAGCACAGTACATAGAGCACCAGGACTGGGTTCATATCTGGCCTCAGACACTTCCTAGCTATGTGACCCTGGGCAAGTCACTTGACCTCAATTGCCTTTCCCTTACTACTTTTCTGCCTTAGAACCAATACTCAGTGTTGATTCTAAGATAGAAGGTACGGGTTTTAAAATAAAAGATAAAATGAAGTAGGGAATGGGAAACTATTTTCTTGTCATATCAAATTTCCAAATTGCTTCCTTTCATTTAATTTTGAGGCAAACAGATATCAATTCATTTGGAAGACAGAGAAGCTAGGTTGAAGTTCTGACTGCCAACCTTGGGTTGTAATCAATCAACCAATAAATGAGCATTCATTAAATGCCTACTTTGTGCCAGGCAAGTCACTTAGGCTCTCTGGGCGTCCATTTCTTCCACTGTGTGTAGCAGAAGTGAGCTGAGAACTTCTGATCAGTCTGATAAGACCTCTCAGCCCTCTATCCCACATACCCGATTGAAATTTCCTTTGTCAAAAGGGGAAACATCCAATTAGGGGCTGTTCTGTGTGTCTACCAAGCTCCTTTCCAGTTCTAATCTTGAAATCCTATAATCCAATTCACATATCAGCCAGGGGATCTTTATGTTCTTGCCCAGGAATGTAACCCAAGGAGTGTGGCCTGATCCTTAGAATGGAATTCCCTTTCCTCTCCTCCCTAGGCAGAGGAGTGGCTCTCTTATATAGTCAGCAGAAAAGTACTCAGGCCATGGGACCATGAAAAATAACCTCAAGGGCAATTTCCCAGCTCTAATGCCTCTGTTAAGGCAATGCAAAAAATTTCCTCATGGCTATTTCCAAAAATTAGGGAAATAGGTTTTATTATGTATTGAGAATCAAGACTCTACTTGGCCAAAGCCATTTGTGCCTTAGTTTTATTGCCTGTAAAATGGGGTGAAACTCACCCTTCTCACTGAAACTCCTAAATGGATGAACTAATGATCAGAATTTATTTTGGAACCAAAAAAAAAAAAATGAGGAAAGTTCCTAATAATAAGTTTCCTTCAATACTCAGCTCAAGCACCCCCTTCTTCATGAAGGATTTCTGTATTTCCCCCAGCAGTTTGTACTCTCCCTTCCAAAATCATATTGTATCCATTTCACATATATCCTGAATAGGACTTATTTACTTATGTAAATATGGCCCCCGTTAGAATATAAGCCCTTTGAGGGCAGGGACTGTTTAGTTTTTGCCTTTTTATCTCCAGGGCTTAGCATGGTACAGAGTAAACAGAGTTTAATGTTTGTTGATTTATTGATCAGTTGATTGATTAATTTTGTCTCCAAATTCTTGCAAATTAGATTCTTTCTGTGAAATGACCCAGAATCACAAAGGAAAAGTGTAGAATTTCTCTCTCTGGAGATAGTAAAGAAAAAGCTTCCTGCTGGAGGGTTCATCAGCCATTACTGGTGGTGATAGCCAAAAAGATAGGTCTATGGAATGTGACCTCCAGGACCTCCAGGACTGTGGATAGAGGCTTCTCCTCCCAGAAGAAACTTGTTCTACAAGCATTTGGACACTCACGCCCATCATTCAGGTGACTGATTGCCAAAAAGCTTGAAATGGAGCTCCCAACCAATGGGATATTGACATTTGGGATAAAGACTTACGGCTCTTGGATTGGATAACTGGCTCAAATTTGGGGGACCAACAAGTTTAAATAAAAGCAAAATACATAGGCTATAATTTTGAATGTCTATAACCATATGCATGCTACCTGAAGAACTTATGTGAATCTACCACCTCTGGACAAACTCCTTCTGGGGTAGCTCATGTGCTCTGTGCTGACTGAGCCTCAAATCCTCTGCCTGTTTCTCTAGGCATAGCTCCCAAAGGACTATACCAAATGGAGTAGCCTAGGGAGAAATTAGACTGGGGATGACTTTAGACAAGTCACTAAGAATGCGCCGTTCATTTCAATCCATTTGAAGGAAGCAGGCTGAGCACAATCTATTCTGGGAGGCCAGGAGGCACAGTCTCAAGGCATTCAGGTCACCTTTACCCTTTATCTTTAACTTTCACTCCCCAAGAAATATTGTCATTATTCAGTCATTTTAGTCATGTCCAACTCTTTGTTGGGTTTTCCTGGCAAAGTTACTAGAGTGGTTTGTCATTTCCTTCTCCAACTCATTTTACAGATGAGGAAACTGAGGCAGTCAGGGTTAAGTGACTTGCCCAGGGTCACATAGCTAGGAAGTGATTGAGTCCAGATACTCAAGAAGATGGATTTGAAATCAGAAAGATGAATCTTCTTGACTCCAAGACTGGCACTGTATCTATTGCACCACCTAGTAGCCCTGAGAAATATAGAAAGTGTTCGCTAGCCTACAGAGAAAATGCCTTGTTTCCCTCTTGGATTCCCAGATTCAAAGGATTTATAACTGAAAGGGATCTCAGATAACATGTAGTCCAACTGCATCATTTCATATATGATGAAACTGAGGCCCAGAGATATGAAATAATTTGCTTAAAACCATACAATAAGTTTATACTATTACCACTGATAATAATAATAATAGCTAGTATTTATAGAGAGGCTTTTAAGGTTTGTTAAGAACCGTACAAATATTATCTCATTTTATCTTCCCAACAATTTTGAGAGGTAGGTGTGGTTATTAACCCCATTTTACAGATGAAGAAACTGAGGCACACAATGGTTAAATGACTTGTCCAGAGTCATACAACTAAGATGTAATTGAGGCATAATTTGAGCTCAGGTCTTCCCAACTGTAGGTCAAGCCTTCTATCCGCTGTTCCACTTAGTTGCCTTGATTTAAATCCTACTTCTATCACTATTGTGACCTTAGGCCCAGTTTTCAGTTTTCTTATCTGTAAGATGAAGGAAATGGGTTGGATAAGAGGCTTTCTCATCTGTAAAATGAATAAACGGGATTTGATTAGATGCCTCTAAAGGCCCTTCTGACTCTAAATGCATAATACCTCAAATTCTGCTTTATTTTCTTCTTAGGTCCTACCATCACCCACAAACAACAACAAACCTACTCTTTTCCAAATAGTAATCATAATTACACCAAGATAATAGAAGATCTCACGTAAATTTTTCAGAGTTTTTCATATTGATTAGGTCTGATTTGGTAAGGAAGGAGATGCTGAATTAGGGGCCCATTAGGGCAGTTGCAAGATCTGGGATCTCAAGGTCAGTCACTAACCCCCATCACAGGGACCGCAGATAAGGTGTCCTCTTCCTACTATACCCCCATGTCCCGCCATGTCTCTGTATTACCTTACAAATACATCTGTCCAATGCTCTAACTCCCTCCTCCCAAGAGAGTTTGCCTCATTCCAAGCCCAAGATAGAACTGCACATAATTAGAGAATGCAAGGCTTTCCAAAATTGTATTCTCCCAACTCCTAAGAACAGATGCCATAAGATCACAGGTTTTAGAGCTAGAAGGGGCCTTGCAGATCATCTTTCCCACACATATCCAGTTTTACAGATGAAGAAATGAAAGCCCAGGGAGGTAAAATAACTTTCTTAAGGTCACATAGGTAATAAATGGCAGAACCAAATCAAGGATGCATTTGTGAGCAATGGGACCTTGGATAAGGCATAAACACCTGGTTGACTCTATGTAGATTAAAACACCTGCCTAATATTAATGTCATTTTCCCCAGAATCAAGGAGAAATGACTCAGAAATTGAGCCAGGAAGCTATTGAAATATACAGTTTGTGTGTCGCCTGAGAGCTCTTTCGAGGGCCTTAGCTCAAGGGAAAAAATATAGAAGAGGCAACTGTTTGGCAATCTTCCCAGCAGACTCAAGCTGGCAGTTTCCAGATGGATCTCTCTGGTGGTTCTGGTGGATCTTCCCACTCATCCATTTCTGGACTTTCCCTCAGGCCTGTCTTTCTTTTTTTAACTCTTACCTTCTGTCTTAGAATCAATATAAGTATTGGTTCTAAGGCAAAAGAGTTGTAAGGGCTAGGCACTTGAGGGTTAGTGACTTGTCCAACTAGGAAGTGTCTGAAATCAAATTTGAACCCAGGACTTCTATCCACTGAGCCACCTAGCTGCCTCCATCTCAGGCCCCATTTAAAGTGGTTTATCCTACTCTGAACTCCAATCATGAATTGTACTCTTATGCATTTAACAAATTCATTCTATTTTGAATTATGTAATTATCTTCTATCTTATAATATTGTAATAGACTGGAAGGTTCTTGAGAGGAGGGAAATTCCATATCATTCATTTACTCAGTTCCTCCAGTACCTAGCACTGTGTCCTACAGAGAATGGGTGCTCGATATGTGTGAGTGAATTGACCCAAAGAGGTTTAGAACAATTGAGCTGGATACAAATCTCTGACTTTCAAGGGCAGCTAGGTAGCTCAGTGGATTGAGAACCAGGCCTGGAACCAGAAGATTCTGGGTTCAAATCTGGCCTCAGACACTTCCTAGCATTGGGACCTTGGACAAGTCACTTAAATCCCAGTTGCCTATCTCTTATCCCTCTTCTTTCTTAGAACCAGTGCTTATTATTGATTCTAAGACAGAAGGTAAGGGTAAAAAATAAAATCCCTGACTTTCATCTGATATGATGAGACAGGACAAAAGTGATAGGATGAGGAGATGGCTCAGCAAAATGTACCTTTTCCTAAATGGGATCCCCTACTGGAATATATTAGGATAACTTTTTCCCACCTATGAAGCTGATTTAGTGGGCAAAGAGAAAAGAGAGAGAAGAAGTAAAAACATTGGAATCAGTGATTCTGGAGCCCCCAGGGAGGGGCTTATGGGTCAGTAAATCTGGTTGTAGTGTGCTGTGATGAAATTTGGGATAGATAACCTCTCCAGCAACACTTTGGAATCACCAACTGATCATGGCCCACCATGCCTTGAAGGCAAGGAGATGAGTCTTTCCTTCCCTTGCTAAGGACAAGCTTCTCAACTTGGTTGGGCTTGACTTACATGACAATGAGAGCAGCATCTCGAGAGTAATCCAGTAGAATCTCATTCAGTCTCACCTGCCGGAGGGACTGAGGGAAGAACAAAAGTCATCAGCACCCACAGAGTAGACAGCAGCCAATCCAGTGGTGTCTCTATCTTATTTCTAAATGAAGATTTCTTCATCTGGTGTCCATGAATTTGTTTTAATTTGTCTTTAATTTTGATAACTACATTTCAATAGAATTGGATTTTATAGTTTTTATTTTATAAAAATATTTTATGAAAAATGAATAGTATTTTATGCATTTAAAAATAGCATTCCCCAGCTGAACAAATTGTGGCATATGATGGTGATAGAATACTGTTGTGCTATAAGGAATGATGAACTGCTTGATTTCTATATGAACTGGAAAGACCTCCAAGAACTGATGTGGAGTGAAATGAGCAGAACCAGGAGAACATTATATACAATAACTGAAATATTGTGATGATCAGATGTAATCGACTTTGCTACTAAAAGCAATGCAATGATCCAGGACAACTCTGAGAGACTTATGAGAAAGAATGCTATCCACATCCAGAGAAAAAACTGTGGGAGTAGAAATGCAGAAGAAAACACATGGTTTATCACTTATCTAAATGGGTATGTGATTTGGGGGTTTGGGTTTTTTTTATTTTAAACCTTTACCTTCTGGCAGAAGAGTGGTCAGGGCTAGGAAATGGAGGTTAAATGACTTGCCCAGGGACACACAGCTAGGAAGTGTCTGAGGCCAGATTTGAACCTAGGATCATCCTGTCTCTAGGCCTGATTCTCAATCCACTGAGCTACCCAGCTGCCTCCTGGGGTTCTGGTTTTAAAAGATTACTCTGTTACAAAAATGAATAATATGGAAATAGGATTTGAGTGATAATGCATGTATAACCCAGGGAAATTGCTTGTCAACTCCAGGAGGGGGAAGGAACAGGGGAGGGAGACAACATGAATTATATAACCATGGGAAAAAATTTAAAAATAAAATTAAAAAAATAGCATTCCCTTTTAGTTCAGGCTTTGCTAGATTGCCAAAGAGGGATGTTCTGTTAAAAAGGTTAAGAACTCCTGGTTTAAATGAGTATGGTCTCTCTGGTCTCCTGGACAGAGAGAGAAATTTCAGGACAATCTGGAATTTAATTTCCAAACACCTTCTTCAAGAAGGTTTTCCTAATTGACCCCTGTAGACTCCAATTTCTCCTTACTCAGCATTGATGTAACTGGTGAAGTATATTAATGTATTATTATTTTTTTTAAACCCTTACCTTCCATCTTGGGAGTCAATACTGTGTATTGGCTCCAAGGCAGAAGAGGGGTAAGGGTAGGCAATGGGGGTCAAATGACTTGCCCAGGGTCAAACAGCTGGGAAGTGTCTGAGGCCAGATTTGAACCCAGGACCTCCTGTCTCTAGGCCTGGCTCTCAATCCACTGAGCTACCCAGCTGCCCCCTGAAATATATTCATTTAAAGGTTTGGTTTTTTGTTTTTTGTTTTTTTGTATGTGGCTTTGGATATATATTTTAAAATTCTGAGTAAGGATCCCATGTCCCCAACTGGACTATAAGCTTGAGTTGTGACCAAATCTTATATCTCTCTTATTTGCCCCTTCCCCTAGTACCTAAGAGAGGTGTCTGGACCCCGAGAATGATGGATAAATGTTGTTGATTAATTGTCTAGAGCAGTGATTCCCAAAGTGGGTGCTGCCGCCCCCTGGTGGGTGCTGCAGTGATCCAGGGAAGCAGTGATGGCCTCAAGTGCATTTATCTTTCCTATTAATTGCTATTAAGATTTAAAAAAAATAATTTCCAGGGGGCTAAATAATATTTTTTTCTGGAAAGGGGACGGTAGGCCAAAAAAGTTTGGGAACCACTGTTCTAGAGGGAAGATTTTTAGGGTTGGGAGTAATAGCCATCATTTTAGTGGAGCCACTAAAAAGCAGAGAAGGCAGCATTGGATTGAAGCCAGGAAACCTGGATCCTTGTGCTAGCCCTTTGGAGCCTGGGGTGAATTGCTTTCTCTTCCCTGGGCTAAGGAACCGAGACTTTCCTAAATGATATCAATCATCTCATTCAACTCTAATTTATGATTCTGTTTGATTCTCCCCCATCCTATCATGTACACAAAGGAGAAAAGACAAAAGGAGATGTAGGGGTCAAGTGAAAGGTGAACAACAAACTTGGTGGCATGGCCAGATCTGTGCTGTCCTCAACCCTGCCCTGCTAATTAGCTCCAGATGCCCTGGTGGCAGGGAGGGGGAGAGGTTCCTGGTTCTCCACTTGCCCTTTTTTTTCTCCCTGCAATATTACCCCCTCAGAACTGTCCTTGCCAACCATACCTTCATTTTGTTCCTATTGATCTCCTCATCCGAGATCTTCCAGGGGCAATCACGTCTCATCTCACTGACGGTAGCCTCATCCTTGAAGCCATCATTCAGGCGGAAAGGGGCAATCATGTCCTCAAAGCGCTTGGTGCTGAGGGTGGAGAAAAGAAGGTGAGAAAGTGCCTTCACTGGGTACCAGGTAGGAGGAGGAGGCTGAGGAGGGGGGATAAAAGAGAGGGGAAAGGAAGAGGGGGGAAAACCCTTTACCTAACACCTACAAGGTACCAAATGATTTACAATGACTACATTATTTCAATCTCATGACTACCTTGTAAAGCATGTCTTGTTATTATTTTCATTTTACAGTTGAGGAAACCGAGACAGACAGAGGTTAAGTGACTTGCCATGGCTCACCTAACTAGCAAGTGACTGAAGCCAGATTTGAACTTAGGTTTTCCTAGTTCCCAGCTGGGTGGGGAAGTGGGTAGAGCGCCAGGCTGATGAGTCTTCCTGAGTTCAAATCTGGCCTCAGACATTTAATATCTGAGTGACTCTGGGCAAACCACTTAACCCTGTTTGCTTCGGTTTCCTCGTCTATAAAATGAGCTGGAGAAGGAAATGGTGAATCACTCCAGTGTCTCTGCCAAAGGGTCCCACAGAGTCACAACTGAACAACTTCCTGACCTGCAGGCTTAGGACTCTCTTCACCAGCCTCTAATAAGACTTCAGTACCATGCCACCACGGTTATCAGCTCCCAACAGATCCTGAAGCGTTCCTTCCACTCTTCTTCCCCGAACGCCAACAGCTGGCATGAGATGTAAACATGGATTGTCCCATCTGCTCTTCCTAAGAACCTTGCCATGGAAGTGCTCCAGGTAGTAGCATTCTCATTTTACAGAAGTGAAGTAAGCTGCTTAAGCCCAGTGGGACTTCTGATCCCAGTTTTTTTTTTTTTTTGGACTACACCCCAGGTTACCTCTCTTCTTTGGCCTTTCTTGACTCTTCCTCTCAGTTCAGTGTTCAGACAGAGAAGAGTAAGGAGTGGAAGGTGAGGGTACCAGAAGGCATTGCTTACATTACAGGAGACTCATTTCTGAAAAACTACGTAAATCAGTTTTTTAACTGGATCTTATTTTAAATGCTGGGTCCAGAAGGAGGGGTAAGGATGAAACAGGATGGAATGCAAATTAAGGGAATCAAAATGAAAAGTTTCAAATAAATAATAATTCCTATCTAACGGATATTTTGTTTAAATTTAGACTTCCAGTAATGTCAGCTTCTCCATGGGTCTCCTGTCTTGCCCTCGCTGGAAGTTCAGCAGCTGTACATAGGCCAAATCCTACTTAATAAATGCTTAGAACGTCCATCAAGCTTCAACTCTAGGTGTGTCTTGGAGAAAAGCCTAGGCAGGATTATTCAGAAAGCCAGAAGGAAGCCACAAAAAGCCACAAAACCTCATCACCATAATAAGTAGCTTCAAATACTTGTTTTTCCTTCCCTCTTTCTTTCAGAGAAATAAAAAAAATTGCCAGGTTGGAAGGAATCTCAGTGGCCTTCTCATTCAACAAGGACTTGAAAAAGAATCCATAATATAACACATCTAACAAGTGGTCCCCCTCCTTAGAGAGAGGAATCCCACTAGATAATCCATCCCACTTTTGTACAGCTTTGTTAGGTAACCCCTAGGTCAAGTCTTTCTATCTGCCCTCTGTAACTTGTCCAGGATTCTAAGAAGCTGAACCTCACCCCTGAGAGAAGATATGCAAACAGTAGAATCCCATTTGAGACCATCTGTCAAATGGGCTCATTGTCCCTATCTATGTCTACCATTCCCCCTTTCCCAAAACTCCAAAATACAGAGAATTTACTGTTCTGGCCGAGGCTTCTGATTGATGTCAGGAAGGACATGAACTTCATGGAATCCTAGACGGAACTTGCTCAGAAGTGAAATAATTCTGTAAGGCAGATAAAGATGGATTTGTTGGTTTATTTGTTTGTTTTTCCCCCAATCACTTGCTAAATAATAAAAATAACTTTAATTTCTATAGTGCTTTAAAACAAATTTACAAATAGATTTTACAATTTACAATTACAAAGAGATTTATTTGTAATAACCCTATGAAACAGGTTTTATTAATTCATGTATCATATCATAGTTTTTCAGAAACAGTGGTGATCACCTGCGTATTTGCTATTGTTCAGTCATGTCTGATTCTTCATGACCTTTTTGTGGGTTTTCTGGGTAAAGACACTGAAGTGGTTTGCCATTTCCTCCAGCTCATTTTACAGATGAGGAAACTGAGGCAAACAGGGTTAAATGACTTGCCCAGGGACACCTAGATAAAAAGTATCCAAGGCCAGATTTGAAGTCAAGAAGATGGATTTGAACTCAGGAAAGATCTATCCGCTATACCATCTCGCTGCCCAATAGGGGCTGGAACTTGGGCTCAAATTCAGGTCTATCTGATTCTACATCCATTACAATCCTTCTTATGAAATTTTAAGAGCAAATCTCAGTCTCCCCACCTTCTTATGTCCTTCACCTCATAGCTGAGGCTGTGCATGTTTGTTCTGAACACCTGGCATTTTCCAAAGTATGAAAAGAAGACATAAACCCAAAAAAAATTCTCCACCGTTCCTCAAATAGAAACACACTTGGGTTTCAAGATAAGCAAACACTGAGTACCAGAGCTTTGAGTTTGTGATGTAAGGCTTAGTCTGAGGAGAAATCTCCCCACGATGTGATTTTTGGGGTGCTTGGGGTTGCTAAAGAGTTATCTCCCGAGGTGCTTGCAGCGTGCCCAGCATCGTGAAGGACACCAAGGACTGGAGGGACTTAGAATCTTCATGGGAGAAGGAAACTTCTCCCCACGAAACAAAAAACATTGGAGTTTTTTACTAGGTGGCTCGGATTTTATGTGCTGTGGGCATTTAGAGGAGGGAGGAATCTGTGTAAGTCAGGAAGGATTCGAAGAAGAAGTGAGGGTCTTGAGCTGGGCCTGGAAGGGTGGGCAACATTGGGATTGATGGAGGAGAAAGAGTAGGAAGGTCACCCCAGATGGAAGGAGCAGTTCCAGGAATGGCACAGACGGGTGAGACGAATCGCTGTGAAAGAGACTGGCCTGGTAGAGAGCTGAAGGGTATAAGTTTACACAAGTGTAATGGGGGAGATGGATCAGAGAAGGCCTTCAAAGCCTCCACGCAGGCGAGCTCTACATTGTTTAATTTGTTCACGTTAAGGAAAGTATCTAAAAAGAGGTGACGAGGAAAAGGAGAGGCCCCAGGGATGCCGGCCTAACTAGTGCCACTGAAGTTAGTGGATGGAGGAGGAGGCCAAGGAGGGAGGGTGGAAGCTGCCAGAATGACTCATCCCAGAGAGCCTGCTAGTGTTGCTTATTACTTTCTCTGAAAAATTATATTCTTTGCTCCACTCCATTGCTTATTGGCTTTTACCAGACTGGAAGGAAGCTCTCCAACCAGGTGTGACATTTACTCTCACACACGGATGATATCATTTCTTTTCTTTCTTTCATTTAAAAAAAAAAATTCTTACCTTCTGTCTTAGAATCAATACTGAGTATGGGTTCCAAGGCAGAAGAGCAGTAAGGGTGAGGCATTTGGGGTTAAGTGACTTATCCAAGGTGACAGAGTGAGGAAGTGTCCAAAGCCAGATTTGCACTTAGGACCTCCTATCTCTAGGCCTAGCTCTCTATCTACTGAGCCACCTTGCTGTCCCTTCTTTAAAAAATTTTTTTATTTTTATTTTTAGGGGCAGCTGGGTGGCTCAGTGGATTGAAAGCCAGGCCTAGAGACAGGAGGTCCTGGGTTCAAATCTGACCTCAGACATTTCCTAGCTGTGTGACTCTGGGCAAGTCACTTGACCCCCATTGCCCACCCTTACCACTCTTCTGCCTTGGAACCAATACACGTTATTAAGTCTAAGATAAAAGGTAAGGGCTAAAAATTTTTTTTAAATAAAATTATTTATTTTTAGGAGTTTAAAAAAATTTTTTCGAGTTTCAATTTCTCTTCCTACTTCCTTCCTTCTCCCCATCTCCCCACCCATTGAAAGGCAATCAGTGTGATATCTGATAGAATTTTATGAACAAACTTCACCCTCCCCATCTTCCTGTGTTCTTTAGCTCATAGCAGGGGTGGTGTATTGGGCATCTGGCATTTTCAGAGGTATGAAAAGGAGATCTGAAACCAAAAACAATTTCTCTAACAGGAACAACTTGAGCCTCCAATAATCAGACATTGAGCAATGGAGTCTCTACCATGAGACAGCTTCACAGGTGAGATCTCTCCAGGGTCTGGCTATTTGAGAGACTGAGTTGCTGTTGAAAATAGCCTTAAAAAAGACCCCTTACCTTCTGTCTTAGAATCAATGCTGTGTATTGGTTCCAGGGCAGAAAGGCAGTAAGGGCTAGGCAATAGGGGTGAAGTGACTTGCCCAAGGTCATACATCTAGCTTCCTAGGACTTCCCTTCTCCAGCCTGGCTCTCTATCCACTGAGCCACCTAGCACCCCCTTGTGGTAACCTTCTGATTGGTTTCTCTGCCTGAGGTGTCTCTCACTCCAGGCAATCCTCCACTCGACTGTCATATTGATCCTTTCCTTTCCTTTCCTTTCCTTTCCTTTCCTTTCCTTTCCTTTCCTTTCCTTTCCTTTCCTTTCCTTTCCTTTCCTTTCCCCCTTACCTTCCAACTTAGAATCAATACTGTGGGGATGAAGTGACTTGCCCAGGGTCACACAGACAGGAAGTGTCTGAAACCATATTTGAACCCAGGCTCTCCTATCTCCAGGCCTATCATATTGATTTTTCTAAAGCATGGGTCTGACTATGCCATTCCCCTAGTCAATAAACTTCATTAGCTCCCTATTACTTCCAGGATCAAATATAAAATCTTATGTTTGGCTTTTACATCCCTTCATAGTTGGACCTTTCTTATTTTTTCAGTCTTCTTATACTTTATACTCCCCTCCAAGTACTCCAGTGATCCAATGAGACTGGCCTCCTTGCCATTCCTTGTGTTAAAGTTAAATGAAAAACTCTTGGTTCTTACTTTCCATAGAGTTTATCACTATTACTTGAATAGGGAACAGCTGGGTAGCTCAGTGGATTGAGAGCCAGGCCTAGAGATGGGAGGTCCTAGGTTCAAATCTGACCTCAGACACTTCCTAGCTGTGTGACCCTGGGCAAGTCACTTAACCCCCATTGCCCAGCCCTTACCCCTCTTCTGCCTTGGAGCCAATACACAGTATCGACTCCAAGATAGAAGGTAAGGGTTTAAAAAATATATATTACTTGAATAAAGAAGGCAGACAAATAGAAATTAAAAGCCTATTTCTAATCTAAGCACATGTCTCTCCACATGGCTATCTCTCTCAGCCACAGCCCTCCACCTCCGCCATCCAAGGAAACAGAGAGAGAGCCCTTCCTGGCATCCCCTCTTTTATTTCTTCCCCTTTACCCTGGATCCTTTCGAGGTCATTGTCCCCAGGTCATCTCACCTGTGACCTATGTTTGGCGTGATGTCCAGTCACGGACACAGGTAAGACCCCGGGAAATTCCCTTCACACACCTTGCACAAGACATTCTATTTCTCGGCTCCAGGCATTTCCCCTGCATGTCCCCCTTGCCTGGAACTCTCTCCTTCTTCATCCCTGCCTTGTGGCTTCCTTGGCTTAGCCCCACTTTCTGCAGGAAAGCCCTCCTTCATCTTAGTGCTTCTCCTCTGAGATGACCTCCGATTTATCCTCTCTATATCCTGTTTACACGTAGTTGTTTTTGCAGCTTGTTTCTCTGTTAGATTGGGAGCTCCTTGAGAGCAGGGACATTTCTGGGGGCCGGTGCCTGGTACCCGTATTAGGTGCTTCATAAATGCTTATGGACATCATTTGACTTAAACAACCTTAGACTGACTTGCATTGAGGTCAGGGGTGTGCTAAAGGCAGCTCCACTGTTAGATTTTCAGTGTGAGTACTCAGAACTCATACGTTGACAAATGCTACAGGTCAGGACTTGATTTATTGTCCAGTCTTATGAAACTGATGTGTCCTGAATATTTTTTTTTTCAGTGAGTCGGCTGTGAAACATCTGTCAGCGTGCTTTTGCTTACAGCCCAACGGACGGTGTCCTAGCTGGGTCCTCGAGCATCTTTGGATACCCAAACATAGAGGGCACCAGTAAATGACACTGGAGATGGCTCCCTCCACACCTTACTTACGCCTTTCTCTCTTCATCCATCCTGTTGATCTGGCCCCCAACAAACACTCGGATCTTACACTTGTTCCACCTCTTCTTTCGACCAAGGAGATAAGGAATCAGGAGAGTGAGGCCTTGCCAAAACAAAAGATGCATCAAAGTAGTCAAAAGCCCATCAAAGCCCACTTGCCTCTGCTGAGTCACAGTATTTTACTGCTGCCTGTGATTCTTCTACGTGGATGTTATCATCCAATGAACAACCTTTAGTGGAACATGCAGTTCAAGGGACGGAACCAGGTGCCTCATTAAAAGAAAAACAATGGCAGTTTGTCTGACAAGGCAAAGAAGGTGACATAGTGGAATGGAATTCTGAGGCATGGAGACCAGAGTTCTAGTCTTGGGCCTTGATACCGAGTCACTTTTGACCTTGGGTGGTTAACTTCATAGAATTATAGAATCATACAATGTAGACAGCTAGGTAGTACAGTGGAGAGAGCATTGGGCTTTGAGGCAGGAAGACCCAAGTTCAAATCCAGTCTCAGATATTTGCTATGTGTCCCTGGGCAAGTCACTTAACTTCTGCCTCAGTTTCCTCACCTGTAAAATGGGGGTAATAATAGTATCTACTTCCCAGGATTGTTGTAAGGATCAAATAAGCTAATATTTGTAAAGTGCTATCTGTATAAATGCTAACTATTATTAGATATGGAAAATATCTTAGAGACTTTACCACCCCCAACCCATAGGTTTCAGTTCCTTCATCTGTATAAACAGGGGACGACTGGGAGCATGGGGGAGGGGACTCCAGGACTTTGGATGAGTTAGTCCCTTTCACTTCTAAAATTCTACAATTCTATGATGTTTTGTTATCAGTGCATTTCTGAGAAGATAGAGAATTGACTAGATCTGGGCCACAGTGCTCAGAGTTGTAGTGGACCATTAGAGATCATCTGCTTTTATTTATTCCTATTTTTATTTTATTTATTTATTTTTAAACTCTTACCTTCCATCTTAGAATCAATACTGTGTATTGGTTCCAAGACAGAAGAGTGGTAAGGGCTAGGCAGTGGGAGTTAAGTGACTTGCCCAGGGCCACACAGCTAGGAAGTATCTGAGGCCAGATTTGAACCCAGGACCTCCTGTCTCTGGGCCTGACTCTCAATCCACTGAGCCACCCAGCTTCTCCCATTTCTATTTTTACAGCATAAGATCAAGATGTACAGAGAGGGAAACTAATTTGAAATTTCATAGCCAGTTACTAGAAGAATCAGAACAGGAAGAATCAGCAGGACTCTGGATTCTCAGTGAGACCCAGTGTAGGATTCGTAGACCAATATCCTTTCTACTAGAGACCATTGTGTCTCATGAAGGATCATGTCAAGGACATGGTTAAAATGGCCCCAAAGATGGCAACCCTCTGATCCCCCCCACAATTATTAGGGAATAGGGGATGGCCAGGGGACACACAAGAGGGGATCATGCTCAGAAATCTCCTGGTGCTTTGGAGGTTACTGACCTCCATCATCAAAGAGCCAGTAGATATCAATGGTCTTCTTGCCCTGTTCCGACTGGAATATGGTGCTAGCTTGTTCTTCAGCCACCAGGACCTCTGGATTCACTAGAAAAGGATGATAGGTCAGCCACAAGACAAGCCACACAGCTCTATGATTGGAGGACAGGTTGCTCACTCACCCTTCTCCATGAGCCTCTTCTCCTTTCCCTTTTTTTTTTAAACCCTTACCTTCCATCTTGGAATCAATACTGTGAATTGGCTCCAAGGCAAAAGAGTGGTAAGGGCTAGGTAATGGGAGTCAAGTGACTTGCCCAGGGTCACACAGCTGGGAAGTGTCGGAGGCCAGATTTGAACCTAGGACCTCCCGTCTCTAGGTCTGGCTATCAATACACTGAACTACCCAGCTGCTCCCTTCTTTCCCTTTGGTAGAACAAAAAGTACCACCCCCCCCATCCCCTGCCCCTTGATCATGATTTTATTGTAGGTTATAGAGTGAAATTAGAACTTTCCTGGTTCCCAAAAGCTGGTATATTTTGGAATGGACAAGTTTGTCTCTATCCCTTTCAGTGACCTTTTTTCAACCTTGCCTCTAAGGAACACGAGTGAGAATGCAGCCTAGGCTAGTCAGCTCACTGCCCCATAGACTGACAGATCACTGATGGCTAAATCTTAGGGGGATTGATACGTACCACTGACAGATGGCCTTGATCCATTGACTCTGGCTTCCTTCTGGTCTTCAGTTGGGTCAAATACAGGATTAACTACAAGAAAAAGAGAGCAGTGTCCTGGAACACAGATTGCCCATGATAGCCTGAGAATGGCTGAGATGCAGAGAACAGCACTTACTGTGGGCTTGCATCACTTCGGAGACGTTGAGACCTTCTCTCATCCTCATCACACACACACCATAGTTGAAATCAAAAGCATCACTGGGAAGAGAATAAACACAGTCTTGCCCACTGTCTGTACCTTGAGTTCCTCAAATCAGGAAATTGGCACACACCTCTTATACTAGTTGAGAATCTAAGTATCCAGAAAACCAGTGTCATAGACAGGGAAGGCCTATGTCTTGGCATAGTAGGTAATGGCCCACTTGGTATCATTAGAAGGTTATTTGCCCCCAAACCTGCTCTTTATCTGACTGCCTCTTTGATGGAAATTCTCTCCTTAGAGAATGCTGGAGGCTGAGCTAATGAATCTCTAAGGTCCTCTTCTAAAATGCAGGTGTCATTGAGAGGAGAAAAACATAGTCAGTCCCCAGTGATTTGTTGTGATTGAGTGGATCAGATTTGCCTTCTTCTCAGTGCAAGGGGAGCCAGTGTAATATGGAGCCACAATATTTGGAAGGCAAGGGGAGACTGAGGGAGAAGGAAAGGAAACGAGAGAGAAGAAATTCCTTCCCTTCTTTCCATCCATCCTTCCTTCCTTCCTTCCTTCTTTCCTTCCTTCCTTCCTTCCTTCCTTCCTTCCTTCCTTCCTTCCTTCCTTCTTCCTCTTAAATTAATAAAATCATAAATTTAGAGCTGGAAGGGATCATAAATGTCAAGTAGGCTACCCCTCTCATTTTATAATCAAGGAAACTTGCAATTCAAAGTTAAGTGACTTGCCAAAATCACACAAGTAATAATGAAAGAGCTAGGATTTGAATCTAAGTCCTGGGACTCTAAATCCAATTTTCTTTCTAATAATTCTCAAAAAGCAGGAATGTCTCTTCTTACCTGGCAATAACAACAACAATAGTAATAATAACTAGCAGTTAGATAGCACTTTAGGTGTGAAAAGTGTTTTAAATGTGTTAACTCCTTTAAAAAAAATTCTTACTTTCTGTCTTAGTAACAACTCTTCAGACAGAAGGGCAAAGGCCAATCAAGATTAAGTGACTTGCCCAGAGCCACACAGCTAGTAAATGTCTGAGGCTAGATTTGGACCCAATACTTGCCAACTCCAGGCCTGGTGTTCTAGGCACTGTGTCACCCAGTTGCCCTCGTTTGAACCTCTTGACAACTTTGGGAGATAAGGGGTATTATTATCTCTGTTTGACAGAGGATCAAACTGAAACACAAAGAGGATAAGTGATTGCCCAGCATCACATACCTAGTTAAAGACTGAGAGAAGATTTGAACTTGGGTCTTCCTGACTCCAGGTGGCTATTCACTGAGTCACCTACCTGGCCCACAGAAAATGCTTAATCAAGACAACTAGACTATTCAGGACCCAGGGTCCATTGCTACCTTCAATTAACTAGATCAAATTTATATTCTCCTTTATGAGGGTACAACTGGCCTTGGAATGAAGAATGGTCAGATTTAAGGACTGTCTCTGATCTAATCTGGCTGTGTGACCCTGGGCAAGTTCCTTAACCTCAGTGCTCTAGGTAACTCTCTAAGACAGTGATGATGAACCTTTTAGACATGGAGTGATGGACCCCGACCCCTACCCCACCCCCTAGACCAAGTGCCATTGGTGGAGCCTGTGAGAAGTGTCCTCAGTGAGTGTTGAGAGGGGGAGGGGAGTGGCCTGAGCACTCTGCTCCCCTCCAGCTCTGCCACCTGTGAGCCACTCACCTTACCCTCTGTGTACTCCCACTGACTACTGGGGGAGGGGAGAATGTGAAAAAAATGTCATCAGTCATGTGGAGAGGGGGAGGGGAGCAGCTCTTCCCAAGGCCCTCTGCCTTTCTAGTAATAAATTTGAGGGGCAGGTAGGGCAGTCACGTGCCCACAGAGAGTGCTCTGTGTGCCATTTTGGCACCTGTGCCATAGGTTTGCCATCACTGCTCTAAGACTATAACTTATTTTTTTTAAGAATATAACTTATGGAGAAGGTATTGACCTAAACTGGTAGGAGGTTCTTCACTGGGAATTCTCTATGCTAATCAATCATTAAACATTTAAGTACCTACAATATGAGAGTCACTGTGCTAAGTTCTGGGGCCAAAGAGAAAGGAAAAAACTCAGCCTCTCCCCTTAAGGAGCTCACAGTCTAATGGGTAAGTTAATGTACAAATATAGACAAGAAAATGCTTATTTTATAAAATGGAAATAATTAACAGAGGGATGATACTAGAACTAAGAGGGGTTAGGAAAAGCTTCTGGTAGGAGATAACATTTTGGTTGGGGCCTCACAGGTCCCATCCCTATCCTTTTCATTACAAAGTGTTTTCAAACCAATCACTTCATTAATCCTCTTATCCCCTGCTCCTGCCCAGTCCAAGGTAGGCAGTGCTGATATCTTACTCTCATTTTATAGTATAGGAAACTGAGGATGAGAAGTTAAATGACTTGTCCAAGGCTGCACAGCAAAATGAGGAGTCAAAATGAGATCTCCTGTCTCGACATCTACTCTTGTATTCTTTCCACTAGACCTCACTGCCTCTCTTAAAGCAAGGAAGAGGGACAGCTAGGTAGCAGAGTGCCAGGCTGCTGGGTTTAAATCTGGCCTCGGATACTTTCTGGCTGCGTGACCCTAGGCAAGTCACTAAACCCTGATTGTCTAGCCCTTGCTGCTTTTCTGTTTCAGAACTTATACTAAGGCAGGAGGTAAGGGTTTTAAAAAGGAAAGCAAAAAGCAAGGGAGAAAAACAAAGTAGAATGCAGAGGGTTTTGTTGTTGTTGTTGTTTTGCTTTTTCAGGGTCAAGAGACCAACTTTCAAAGGTTTTTAGGTCTCCATCTGTGAGCCTGGCCAAAAAGCATTGAAGGACAGAATGATAGCCTCACCATTAAAGCCCAAATCATACTAGAATCGTTGAATGTTAGAGGGCTTTGGAAACCACTTAGTCTGACCTAGTCATTTTACAGGGGAGGACACACAGAATCCCATGGCTAATGAGGGAGAAAGGAAGGCAAGAACCCAATGCTAATCTCCATGTGCTACGCTCCTCTGGCTCCAATTTGCCATTAAGGCAGGAATGTGATTTGGATGTTTTAGTTGAGAGGACAGATCTGTGGATTAGTCTTGAGATGGCTCTCAAATTAAAATCAGAAGTGTGACCCATTTGCCAAACGTGGCAGGCTTGGAAGTCTTAACTGCAGAGGCCCTCTGCATGATGGCTTAATGTCAAGTATAAAGCGAGAACAGAGGAGATAGTGTGGGAATTTTCTCCCTTTTTCTGCCCATGCCTAAACAACCTTCAGAATCTCTCATCTTCTTCTGGCTTATACTGGCCATCTTCCCTCCCCACTGTGGCCTGGATCCAAGGGGCTGGTGGGAGAGGGACTGCTTCCCCTGAGGTCCTGAGGGAGGCACTTTGACTCACTGGAGGATCCCGATGTAATCCTCCACCGTGGCCGGGTGAGCTGACTGCCAGTTCTTTTTGTATCCAACCACCAGAACGTTGGGCTTCATCTTCCCAAGACCGGCTGCCTGTATTCAAGGAAGAGTTAGGAAGAAAAAAAAAAGGAAGAGTTATCGAAATAGAGCCAATTCACCATCATTCACATGTGGATTATTGGCTTTGGGGATTACTGGAGACACATTGTATAATACCCAGTTGGCCACACCAATACTTCCTTATCCCTGTAAGCTCTGAATGTGACCATAGGTTTACACAACTATAAGCTCCACATATAATTATAAAATTATGCAAGTCATCACATAGGTAGCTCAGTGAATTGAGAGCCAGGCCTAGAGATGGAGGTCCTGGGTTCAAATCTGATCTCAAACATTTCCCAGCTATGTGATCCTGGGCAAGTCACTTAATCCCATTGCTTAGCCCTTCCAGTTCTTCTTCTGCCTTGGAGCTGATACACACTATTGATTCTAAGGTGGGGGAAAAAAGTCATCACATATGTCCCAGAGCCAGACACAAAAGACTTTTGGATTATCTCTGAGACTCAGTTTCCTCATCTGTAAAATGAGATTTTTAGATGATTTCTAAGCTCTCTTCCAAATATAAAGGCTATGATCCTTGCTCTGCTCCTCTAAATTCATACAGGGAATTCTCTCCTATGGGAGTAGGGACCATTTGTGTCTTATTTGTCTTTGTATTGCACCCAGCACTGGGCTCAGCACAATTAAAAGCTGACTCAAATAATGAAGTCAGCACTTGCCTCCCCAAACACTCAGCTCCACTGTTCCCCATACTGAGCTTTTCTGCCTCTCCCAAAATTCATGGGAACCTGAAGCAAAAGCATCTCTAAATGAGACAAGGAAAAGGGGCAGACTCAAGTTTGAATTTGCTAGCTGTGTGGTCCTAATTAAGTCACCTGATCTCTCTGAGCCTCAGTTTCCTCATCTGTAGAATGAAGAGGTTGGACTTGAGGACCTCCATAGACCCTTCTGACTCTACATTTATGATTTTATGAAGTAGAGATCCTATTATAAGAGTGGTGAGAATCCGGGAAGAACTTCCTCACTGGAAAGAATGGAAGGAATGCTAGGATATGGAATGGCTATGGAATCTTTAGAGAAGGTCATGCAGAGCAAGCTAGACCTTTATGTGTTAGGTACAGTTGGGGCTCTCAATCACTTTACCTGAATTAGAATCTGGACTCCACTCCTCAAGTCTTCTGCAATCACATCTGAGTAGAAAGCCTTGATCTTCCTTTTGTTCAGCCACTTTGTGTGTCCATTGGAGATGAGCCGGAGCTCTGGCATCCTCTGTTTTCGAGGTCCCTGCCATGAGAGTGCGAGACAGAGCCACACACAGAGAATCAGGGGCTGCTGTCTCAGAGAACTCCACACTAGTTCAGGGCTGGCCAGCGTCTACAGCCCTGCAGACCACCAGCAAGACACAGGCCTAATGAACAGAGAGGAGAGAAGAAAAGGGAAAGAACAGCTAGGAGAAAAGGATTTAGAGTCCACAGGGATCTTAGGAGTGTCTCGTCCTCCATCCTTCCCATCCCTTAGTTTATTATAAGGAAACAGGGCCACATGAGGAAGGTCATTCAGAAGGCACAGCTAGAATTGGGATCCATGCTACAGGATGCAGGGATCTTTGGAGAGGGAAAAAGGGAGAAAAGGCGGTAAATGAGAGAGACAGACAGATAGACAGAGAGACAGAGACAGAGACATCATGAAGCCAACCAGCCATCTTTAGAATTCTAATCGGGACCAGCTTTGGGCCCATTCTTCACTTCTCAGTCATTAATTCCACAAGCATTTACTTAACAGAGATGAAGAAAGTATAAAACAGCAAGACGGCCAGTTTAGCTGGACTAATTAATATATAGTGTGTGAAGGGCAGTGATGTTATATTAAGTTCAGACATGTAAGACATAACCAAATTGTGAAGGGCTTTAAATACAAACAAATTAGCTTATATTGTTAATAGGAATCAATAGGGAGCTACTAGATCTTCTTGAGCAGGAGGGTGACATTGTAATCATTGTGTCCTCTGGGGAAGCCCTTTCAATCTATCAGTTGTTTGCAGAAAACATCCAGGTGCGTGACTATGCCAGCCCAAGGCTGTTCCCACACCAAACCTGGGGGAGGAGGAGGCAGATACTCACAATGATTACGTGCCCACAGATCATCAGGCTGAGGTTCCTGGTGAATGTGCCCACAAAGTCCACCAGGGCTGGCCGGAAATTTGGAGGCCCAGTAAGGACCAGGCACTGGGGTCTAAGGGGAAAAAAAAGGAAAGAATGTCAATGTCATGAAGGATGAAGCTACTGCTCAGACACTGAAGTTGAAATTTTGTGCCCCTTGTGCACTCGTTCCCTCTTGTTTGCCCTGCCTGGGTCATAGTGTATGACTGATCCTCTAGCAACTAGAGGCTTGATTTAGGACAGGCCATGCCCCCTCTGGGCATCTGTTTCTTCATCTGCAAAAATCTGACCTATGTCACAGTTACACTAAGAGAATCAAACTGAAATGATTATGTGCAAGTTTTATGGAAAATGTTGCATTGTATAAATGGACAAGCTTGTTTGATTAAGAAATCTTCAAGCAGGGGTAGCTAGGTGGCTCAGTGGATAGAAAGTCAGGCCTGGAGACGGGAGGTCCTGGGTTCAAATCTGGTATGTAACCCTGGGGAAGTCATTTAACTCCAATTGCCTAGTCCTTAACACTTGTCTGACCTGGTACTGATACTTAATATAGATTCTAAGATATAAGGGAAGGAAGGAAGGAAGGAAGGAAAGGAATGAAGGAAGGATGGAAGGAAGGAAGGAAGGAAAGGAAGGAAAGGAAGGAAAGGAAGGACCTAATATGGGTCTCAATAGCACTAGGAATATAAATATTTTAAACATTCAAGGCCCTGTCATTTTGTCAGTGTGAATGTTCCCTCACCCACCCCTCTCCAGCTAAACAGATGGTTTCTGAGATTTGCTTTGGTCTAAACATTCATCCTAAGGCCAGCTTGGTGATGAATGTCTCTGAACTCAGCCAGGCTGGTCCTCAGCCAGTGGACACATATTGTCCTGCCAGTAGGTAGCAACTGCCAGAACTTGCCCTCTCTGGGCATGGTCTTCAGAAAGCCAGGGAAACTTTCATGTTCTACAATGAGGGAGCAAAAGGCAATATTTATGTCAAAGGAATAATAAAATACAGATTAATTATAAAAGAATCATAGCGATTTCAATTTTTCACTTATTTTGTCAGCGAGCTTGTTTGATGTTGGTGCCACTGCTTTCTTACCTGTCAATACCGCAGTTCAGAAGCACTGGGATGCATATTTTGCAAATGCCCAGTGCCTAGTATGATGCCTGCCACATTGTAAATAATTCATTCTTATTTGTTGGTTAACTGCTTGGTGGTTCTCAAGGCCAGGTGAAGGCAGGGTTATTTGTGTTTTTGAATGACTGGTCACGGAGTTGAAAGCATAAGCCTGGTTACCTATACTTTTTTTTTTTTAAATCCTTACCTTCCATCTTAGAATCATTACTGTGTACTGATTCCAAGACAGAAGAGTGGGAAGGGCTAGGCAATGGGAGTTAAGTGACTTGCCCAGGGTCACACAGCTAGGAAATGTCTGAGGTCACATTTGAATTCAGGACTTTCCATTCTCTGTGCCTGACTCTCAATCCACTAAGTCACCCAGCTGCCCCCCTCACCTGTAATTCTTAATGTGCTCTTCAACTTCGTTGAGTCCTACTGAATAGTTCAGGGCCAAGTTGTAGGAACCAGCCTGGACTGAAGATCCCCAGTTCACCTCTGAAGAGAGAAATAAGTAGGGAAGGGAGAAAGAAAGAAGAGTTTTACAGCTTTGTAAGATGAAACTAAACATCACATGCACCCTAGAGGTGGGGATGGGATCAAAAGATTGGATGGTGGTCCAAAGACTAAAGCCAACCTACAGGAAATAGTGAAAATAACTCTTAATAAAACCATTGTGCTCTTGGGTTCCCAAACCATTTTCCTCCCAACAAACATTAGGTAAGTAGGGTAAATATCATCATTCCCATTTTATGTCTGAGGAAGTTTTGGCTTAGAGAATTTAAAGGACATAAAGGAATTTATAGGCTCAGGCAGCTAGTATGTGTTGGACCCAGGAAGATAGTTTCAGGGCTGGAAGAGACCTCAGAAATCATCTGATCCAACCGCCTCATTTTTAGATGAGAAAGGTGAGGCCTGGAGGGATAAAGTGACTTGTCCTAGGTTATGTAGGTGGCATACAGAAAGAGCAAGGTTTGAGCCCAGGTCTCCCCTGACTCCAGAGTCACCAACCTCTTCATTAAAACATGCATTCTCTTGGTATAGATGACTTTGGTTATAGGACTTTAAGGTTTACAAAGTACTTTATATATGTTATCTTTGACATATATATGTTATACATGTCAAAAAGAGCTGTCTACAGGCTGGCAAGGCAGTATTTATCTACAATAAGGCTACCTAAAGAAAAAGAATGGGGAGTGGGGAGTTAGGTGGCTCAGTGGATTAAAGATGGGAGGTCCTAGATTAAAATCTGGCCTCAGACCTTCCTAGCTGTTTGACCTTGGGCAAGTCACTTAACCCTCATTGCCTGGCCCTTACCACTCTTTCTTGGAACCAACTGGCAGTTTTGATTCTAAGATAGAAGAGAAGGATTTTAAAGAAAAGAAAAAGAATAGCTAATGGAGAAACCATTGCTTCAATCACAGCCTGGAGCAGGCTTTGCTGACCATTGGACAGCTCTATGGGGCCATTAGTCTTTAGTCAGTTTCTATAAATTTCTTCATCTGTACCATGGAAGTGATCATTCCTGCCCTCCTTCTTTTCAAAGTTATTGGAAGGTATTGTCGAGAACGGCAGAGAAATTTAAATAGTGGCCATGAAAAAGTTTTGTAAATGGAAGGGCAGTATATTGGAGCAAAGGGAGTCTGGACCAGGAGTAAGGAGAAGAGAGCTTCAGTTTTGTTTCTGCCATCTTGCAGGAGTCAAACTCCCACAGATCCAGGTATCTAGGAGGTGGGATGGCATGGGCGACTACGATGAATGAGAGACAGTCTGAGCTTCAGCCAGGCAGGCTTTATGGAGACTAATCTGGTCAGCCTTTGGGCTGTGTTTATTTTTATATGCTTTGAGATCACACATAAGGTTGGCATGGAAATTCATTTTCAACATACATCTTTTATTGGAGATAATGGATTAAGTCATACATTAACTTTGTTACTAACAACTCTTCATTCTCCATTAACTTTCAATATTTTTCAAAGGTATGTTTTGACATGTTTCCCAGGCTATGGGGTGGAGAGAACAGTTCAGGGATGGTCAGGCCTTTACACAGAAGGCTACTTCTCCATTTTTCATCCATTGTAACATACCGAATTAGGGATCAGCGGGGGGAGGCTTATTGTTTCTGGTTTCTCGTTACATAAGCTTCTATGTATGGAATGGAAAATCCAGGTGCAGTTTGTTGGAGTCTAAATCTTAAACATTAATTAACTCACTATTTGCTAGTTTGTTATGAAGTGACTTTTAGGGGAATTTCTATATTAATACATGTAAAGGTGAGAATTTCCTAGGAGTCTGTAGGGGGTCTCTAAAAGCTCTAGTAACAGCCTTTACTATTCTACTGTATTTCCCTGGGGCTGAATAGGGATATTGATCACAATAATTTCAATAACAAGGAGTGTTAGTAAGAGAAGAGTTACACACAGGGGTATCTGAGTGAGGGGTTTCTATCCTCCCTGGAATCTGCTGTGCAGTTCCAGGATCCCACTTGCAACTTTGTCATTCAGGAAAGGTTTGACAGCCCTGGTCAGTATAGCATATATATAGTACTAGTATATGATCTTGGATAAATCACTCAAGATCCCTGAGCCTCAATTTCTTTTTCTGTAAAATGGAGATACTAATACCTCCCCTATCTATCACTGGGTTCTTTGATATCATAGGCAAAAAATTAGTTAGTCATTCAATGAGTAAGGGAAAGATGGCAGGATAGAGGCCAACTGTTGCATCATGATGTCAAAGGCAGTAAAATATATTATTGTGAATATATACATATGTGTGTATCTATCTGTCTTTCTGTCTATCCATCCATCAACCCATTCACTCATCCATCTATATCCATCAGCCATCTATCCATCTGTCTCTCTGTCTGTCTCTCTCTTCTCTCTGTCTCTGTCTGTCTGTCTATCTGTCATCTCTCTCTCTAGTTAGGTGGTGCAGTGGATAGAATAAGGGGCCTGGAGTCAGGAAAACATGAGTTCAAATGTGGCCTTAGACACTTAAACCAGAGGCAGTATGACAGAGTGCAAAGAACACTAGATCTGGAGTCAGAGGTTCTGAGTTCAAATCTTGATCCCATCCCTTTGTCTATGTGAGTTTCAGTTTCTTTATTTACAAGACAGAGGGCTTATACTAGATTTTTCTCTAAGATCTCTTCTATTTCTAAATCTTTGTAGAATTATGATCTGGATTCAAATCCCAGGTCTGCCATTTACTATTTTTAGCAAAGTCTTTTAAATTCTCACAGACTGTCTCTTCATCTATAAAATGGGGAGAGTGAACTAGTTGATTCCTAAGGTCCTTTCGAATACTGTTATTGTCTGTTAACTATTATCTGTTAAATATATGGGAGATGGGTAGTTTAATAGTAATAATGGTGTCCCTGAGATAGTAAGAGAATAAACAAAAGATCTTTAGCACCTGGGAGTAGCTCTTCAAAGGAAAATTCTTTTTTTTTTTTTTAAACCCTTACCTTGTCTTAGAATCAATACTGTGTTTTGGTTCCAAGACAGAAGATCCATAAAGGTTAGGCAATGGGAGTCCAAGTGACTTGCCCAGGGTCATACAGTAAGAAAGTTTCCATAGCTAGATTTGAACCCAGGACCTCCTGTCTCCAAGTCTGGTTTTCTATCCATTGAACCACCTAGTTGTCCCTTTCAATGGAAGATTCTTGGGAATACAGATAAAAATCTCATAGGATGGTAAGTCATGGAGGGAATGAGATCTCCCTTGGTGGAGGGAGTACCATACTGAAAAAAGTCATGGATAGCATCAAAGGAAAGTACTGACCCCATGGATTTGTTGTAGGGAGAAAATAAGTCATTTTTGTCAAGTGCAAATGTCATGATTTTTATAAACTATAAAGTACTATACGAACATGAGGGTTTGTTGGTGACGGTACCTTTTTGCTACACCACAACTTCCACCTAGTGGACAAACAATTGAACAATCAAAGCCCCCCAAATTCCACCATGGTCTCCATACCTGGCTTCTTGTAGAGCACATATAACAGCAAGAAGATGACAACAGCAATGGCGATAAGGGCTGCCCACCAGGTGAGGAGAAACATGATGACCACAGAGATGACTGCCCCAAATAGGGCTACCCACTTGTTGTAATAGTGGAATGAGGGTCTCCATCCTGGGACAGAGAAGAGGGTTCAGTTGGCACTGAAGATAGTAGGCAGACAGACCCTCTCCCAGGACCTGATGAGTAATAGCTCCAGGTTCTGGGGGGAAGTGGATGAAGAAGAGTTTGATTTTGCCAAGAAGCAGGCAATCCAGATTCTTAATGTAGGATCTTGTCCATTGGACCCTTAAGGATATCCTCTGAAAATACTGCAAGGTCTTGTCCTAAATTTGGGCAGATATATCTGAAGGGTCTGACCTCATCTGATGTGGAAGCAGAGGTCTAGATGTAGCACTGGAGAGGGAGAATTGGGACATGGTGATCTTGATAAGCCAGAAGGCTTCTCAGCACTTACCTGGAGAATTGGTGATGGAGGCATGAAAGCAGCTGAAGTTAATGAGTGCATAGGAGCACAAGAAGAAGTTGGAGATGATGGGAGCAATGGTGTTGAGCTCCGCTGTAAGGACCAAGGAGGGAGGAAATAATTAAAAACAATCCTGACTGTCCTAGTCCACCATGGATTTGAAAGGACCTCTTCAAACCTCCCCTCCTTCTCCTTTTCCTTCTCCTTCTCTCCCTCCCTCTTCCTCTCCTTCCCCCACTTCTCTTTCTTTGTCTGCCTCTTTCTCATTTCTTTTTTCCTCACTTCCTCCTTCTTTATCTCTCTCCTCTCAATCCTTCCATTCCCTCCTCTCTTTCTCCCTTCCTTTCTCCTTCCTTTTCTCTTTCTTTCCTCTCCCTTTCTTTCTCCCCTCCCCTACTTCTATCCTTCCATCTCCTTACCCTCCTTCTTCCTCTTCCTCTCCTTCCACTACTTCTCTCCCTATCTCCCCCCACTTCTTCTTCTCCCTCCCTCTCCCTTTCCCTTTCCCTCTCTCTTTCTGTCTACCCTTTGATTTGGAAAAAGCACTCAGAAAAGATGTAACAGTGATTCAGGGAATCATCTGTTTTCAAACTGAAAGAGACCTCAGAATGTCCTCTGGTCTAGCCTTCACCCTCAGGTCAGGAAATGTTATCTGTGTTTTACAGATCACACAACTAAGACCTGGAGAGAGGAAGTGCCCTGCTTAGGGCCAGTCAATTAGCACATGGCATTGGGAGAACCCATGTCTTCTAGTGCAATACTTGTCATTATGTCTCTCATTAAACTTTTCTTCAGTTCATGATAAATCCAGATCAGGTGCTATGGGATTACATCTGAATTTAGTTAATTCTTCACACACATCCCCAGAAAGGGTCAGTAGGAGATCTAGATTTTTCCCTTTGATTCCTAGCCAAGTAAGTGCTCCCTCCCCCATCCTCCCATTCTGCAGCCCCTACGCCAGCTGCCTCTCAAGGACCAGGTCCAGCCTCACCAATGAGAATGAAGGCCACAGCAATGACGTAAGCCAGGAGGTAGCCTCTGACAGGCTCATTGTTTTTTCCATAGCCTTTCCCAAAGAAGCCAATGAGAGGGTAGAGCTGGTCTTCACAGAGGCACTAGAGAAGGGAGGGGAATTGGGAGGGGGGAACAAAGACAGCAAGGCTTTATCCTGGAGTCTCAGAATTTATCTTCCTCATTCTGGAATTTTTTTCCCCTAGAATAATCTGTGAGCTACACACATTTAAGTGTCTTCCATTTTTCAGCTGGCATCTGTTTCTTTCATCTCTGCCTCTCCCTCCCTTCTTTCTTTTCCTTTTCTCTCCCCTTTCCCCTTCTCCACCTTCCCTCTCTGACAGAAGACACAGTGAAGTTGTGGATATTGACATTTTATGTCCCCATTCTCTCTTGGCAGCCTTGTCCATCCCAAACCTCTCCTGAGCCCCTCTGCTGTAGGCTTGTACCATCATTGGCCCACACATCCCATTGACTGCTATAGATGGGATGGAATCTGGAATTCCTCCCTAGGCTGGTCACCGCTTTCTTACCTGGAAGACTTTGGCAGCAGAGACAAGGCAGGCCAGGGCAGAAGAGAGGGTGGCCCCAAAGATGCCTGCAGTGATCAGGGGTGCAAAGCCAGACACCATACTCATGCTCTGTAGGAAGTGCAAGGACTTAGTAACTGCTCATTGCTCAAGCTGCATGCCCCAGAGTCCCCTGCTTCTGGGTGCTGAGTCCACCCATCCTCGAGGATTGAACTCCCTCACTCTTGGGTACTGCACCCCCCAAAGATAGGTCTTGCACCTCTCATTCCTGGGCACAAATGATAGTCAATTAATCACTTTATTTGACTTTTGAAAGAAAAATGATAATAGCAGTCCACATTGGCCTATTGCCTGGTCTATGGGGTTTGTGTTCAGTCTTGTGTCTGGGCAGCCAGTCCAATTTCGGAAGGCTTAGTCAGTGATGAGCAAACTTCGGCCCCCTGAAATGTTCTATCCAGCCACCCTTGACTTTATTCCTAATCTGATGAATGCAATGAATAGGATACAATACAATGAAACTTCGAAAGAGTTGCCTTAGAAACAGACGGACAGATGAGCATTTCCTTTCCTCTGGCTCCCTCTTTAAAAAGTTTGCCCATCACTGGCCTAGTCCAATGATCTCTATTGCAGTCTCTCTTGCAGGAGGCTTCCTTCTCCTTATACCCCTCCCCGTAGTATGACCAGGACTGTGGCAATGACTTTGACAAAAACACTAAGCAATCAGGATCTGAAGATGAGGACCCTGACAACTGTCCCCAAAGCCCTGCAGAATTGGGGTACCTGGTAGTAATTAATGAGCCCATAGTGGCAGTTGTGCTTCTGGCTACATTCAGTGAAGTTCCAGCCATAGCCACATGCCAGCCCTTCACAGTCGGAGGAACCTGGGACCACTGTGTCGTTGAGGCCTCCAGAGGCATCTCGAACCACACAAGAGCCTGCAAAGAAGAGTGGTGTGAGAAGAGGGGCAGCTGGCTCTGAATGTCTTCCTTGGTACATGTCCACTGATAAAACAAAAGTTATTGCACTATATGGCTGGTCCTCCTTATTCATGGGTCTCTCTATCTCCCTGGTAGTGTTGGGGCCAAGGAAGGTGCCCAGGTTAGACCCCACTTCACCTGGGTGGAGTAGGTTGTCCTCCTAACCTGGGGCATGATAGGGAATGGGAGTTGGTCCTTGGTCTCCAAATCTAGCTAATGGGGTGAGGCTTAGTGGGTAGAGACATAGTCTTAAAGTCACCAAGATCTGGCTTCAGGAAGTCTTTTGACATTCTCTATGTGATCCTGGACAAATAACTTAACTTCTCAGTGTTCCAAGGAGCAGGTGCCCATCTGCATGGTAGAGGGAGTTTCCTACTCCAATGAAATCGTAGATTTAGACCTCCCTCCACTTTTCCACAAAAAGAAATCTAAAAATGAGCTTCATTGTAATACACTCCATCGAACAGCTCTAACCCTTTATCCATCTTTGATATCCTTTAATCCCCTATTACTCACCAATGGTAGCCGAGATGGCCAGGTAGGAGAATGTCGTCCAGAATATGGCCATTAAGGTGCCTTTGGGGATCGCCACAGCAGGATCCTGGAGGAGAAAGTTTTCAAGGAGAACATTGAACACAGTAAGAGCCATATTGGAAGGATGAATGATCGACTGAGAAAGGCTTATCTACTCTGATCAAGATGGTTCCAAAGGCTCCATGATGAAAAATGCTATCAGCCTCCAGAGAGAGCACAGATGAACTCTGAATGCAGATCGAAGAATTCTTTCTTTCTTTCTTTCTTTCTTTCTTTCTTTCTTTCTTTCTTTCTTTCTTTCTTTGCTTCTTTCTTT